>NC_041393.1:348934815-348962805 GCF_002162155.2 Triticum dicoccoides | reverse complement strand
ATAACAATGATTAGATAGTATATATACAAATTTTTAGGTAGTATGTACCATTTTTTGAGTATACTCTTTTTTACGTACAAATATGTACGTATTTCACAAATATAAAAAAACTATGAGCTCATGTGCAATTTTTTCATGTAACTTGCTTTGAATTATCTTAGATATATTATATGAACATATTTAAAATAATAAAATAGTATATATAGTACCACATGGTAGTATATGAGACATGTGGGGTAACTACCACCAGGTGGTAGGATAGATTTTCCCTATATATATATATATATATATATATATAGAGAGAGAGAGAGAGAGAGAGAGAGAGTATTAATAACCGCGGGTGAGGAATATGTAATTTCGCCCGGGTCGATCGACCGAGGGGACCGTGGGTGAGGTGTCAGCGTTTTTCACGGCTCAGACAGTTGCTCCTCTCTCCCCACCCCTCTCGTCTCTGGCGACAGCGGCGCCACCTGAGACGGCGACAACGGCTGCACGCACCTGAGGGACCAACCGGAGGCGCGTGTAGCGAGCAGGAGGCGATGTAGGCAGTGCAATGATCCGACGCGAGCTGGGCGGCGACAGTGGCCTTCTCTGGCGTCGCTCTTCACTGTCGGTGAGATCTCCCTCCTCCACGAATTTCTAAATTTCTAGGGTTAGGGTTCTTGGTTTTTGGGATTGAGGCAGAACAAGATAAATAAAGGAAAACAAACAGAAGAGAGGAATAGGTGATGTAGGTTGATGGTGGAAATTGAGATTGGCGCTCGGAGGTGGGATCAATTCAGGAGGTGTATCATGGTGTAGGAGGAGAAGAAGGCCAGGTGGATGGTGGACAGAAAGAGGAGGAGCTCAAGGTTGCGGAGGAGGAACAACAATAGAGTATCTTCTTAGATCCAGCCAATGGCGATGACCTTGTTTCTACTCTGTTATAGATAAACTGCTCTTTTTCTTTCTTCCTGGGAGCTCCACCATCTTGAATGAACTGGACTGTCACCTAGTACTGAGAAAAACCATGTTTGGCCATTTTTAACTTAGAATGGAGTTGGGATGCTGCTACTATATTTTTATGTGTATTACAATGTTCATCCCATCATTATGCATATGCTCTGTTGCACAAGGCACATAAGGAACTCAAAAAGGCTAAAGTAGAACAAAATGTGAAAAAACAAGCCTCACAGCCAAGAATCATGCCCCCAAAAGAAGCACAAAGCATTCATGCCCCAGTAATCGTCATCTTAATGCACAATGTCACCGGCTTGCTGTTTTTGAGTTAGTCGAGCCACTTTCATCGGGGCCGATCATACTCTCAACAGATCAAAATTTAGACCTTTAGATCAGCTAATCTTACTAAAGAACACAAATGTGTCTTTTTATAAACTTGAATCGTCCTGGTAAAAGTACGGATTTTCACTTTCACCTGCAGCTATCTCTATGTGGAAGGCTTCTGATGTTTCTCTAGACGCAGGCCTGAACAATAGTGAGACATTGTAGGCACATACCTGAATAATAGTGAGACATGGTAGCAACTAGCGAAAAGTGCAAGATGCAGGATCAGCTTTTTCTTTTTTGAATTTAGTGTACATTTTTTGCTCTTTGCCACCTCTTTGAAAGCACTGCATACACCTGCAGTACACTAAACTTTCTCAGGTTTGGTTCTCATATTTTCACACTATGACACTGTGCTTAAGTCAATGGATGGCTGAGCACCTATTCATTTGTAGTTTTTATCTGTTGATACACGCCGAAATGAACAGAACGATATAGCTAGGCGTGCTCCTATTTTACGTCGATGTAAAGAAGCGATGCGATCTACGTCGCCGGCAAGTTTGGAAAATTTATTATTTGTACATGCTCCTATTTTATGTTGGCCCCGGATCTCTTAACTCGTGTCTTAAATTTCGTACATCGGCTGGCGAATGTGGGCTGACTCTGAACAGTATGCTAATTTCCATATGTGGTTGGTTGGAAACCTTATGTTGGTGGACACTGACCCTCTCCCGGCCTTGGTTGGAACAAAAAGTCACTTTGGAACCCGGGTGCACTGGAGCCCTATTTTTTGAACTGTGCCAAAATGCTATTTTGAAGTTTCAAAAAATTCTGAAAACAAATCAACATGTTAATATAATGTATATTACACATGTGTAAATTTTGATGCTGAAATAAGTAACCACGTGAGTTACACAAAAATGACAAAATTATGATTTTGGAAAGATGAACAGCGCATGCATTACTCACTTTTGGAAATCACCATTTTGTCATTTTTGTATAGGTCGCATATTTACTTATTTGATCACCAAACTGTACGCATGTGTAATATACATCCATATAATCACGTAGAATTTTTTCCAGAATTTTCTGAAACCTTAAATGTGATTTTCAAATTATTTAAAATAATGTCCTCCAATACACCCGAGTTCCAAAAATCCACTCTCTTGGTTGAAAGCCTTATGTTGGTGGACAGTGACCCTGTCCCAGCCTTTCAATATTCACGGAAGCTGCAAATTGGAGTTAGATTTATTTCAGTTGCCCAGAGGTGGACACTGACCCTCTCCCAACCTTTCAATACTCACGGAAGCTGCAAATTGGAGTTGGATTTATTTCAGTTGCCTAGAGGTGGACACTGACCCTCATCCATCCCGTCAATCTTAGCTAATATTTTTATTTAATCTGCTCTCAATGCTAGAGTAATCTTTTACAACAGGGAAATGTGATTTTTCGTACAGGTTATGTAACACCCCCAGTGTCATGCTACAATAATCCCCTGTTAATGATGCCATGTCATCACACTTACTATTGCTAATCTTCACTTGATCCAAATCACAATTCAAATTCAAATCCAACCTGAAGTCAAAAATTCATATTTGTCAGACATGAAAACTAAAATGTTCATCATGTGGGAAATAATCATTTGTTAATATTGATGGTGAACCAACTTTTTGCAAAGTGTTTAAATGGCCTAAACCAATTAAAGCAGTGGCTAACACAATAGACTAAATGGCTTTTTAATTTATAAAAATTGTAACCTTTTTCAAAAGCCTCATAATCTTTTTATGGCAGTGCACAATAATTCTTTGAAATTGTTTTGTCCAGTGGCATATTTTTGCAAAGTCATTGTGGCTAAAAAAAGGCAAAAGCTGCTGGAAAAAAAAAACAAAAAAAGGAGAAAAGGAAAAGCAGAGGAGAGAGAGAGAAAGCCCCCTGCCTCACCTGGGCTTCGGCCCACCCAGCCAGCCGACCCAGCTAGGCCGGCCCACTCCTCCTTCCCGGTCATCCCTCTCCTCTCTGTTCACGCGACCGAGCCACCCCCAGCTGATGCGGAGCATCCCACGTTCATCCCCATGTACACTCCGACTACTCTTCAAGCCCCAAGAGGACATATGACGAGACCTCGAATATACACCATTGGACACAAGGTGAACTCGCTCCTCTCCGAACCTTCACTTTCTACATGTGAGACATGGCTACTACCTCATGCATGGATCTTGCATATACTCAGGTACGACCGAGACGACCATGGAGAATCCAAGGACCAAGGCCAAGCATGAAAGAGAAGGAGGAAGAGAACCTGGCCGCTCCAGAACGAGCGGTACAACCGGCCAACAACCGCCCGGGCGGTACAACCGGTCGACTACCGCTCAACTACCGGCCACCATTCTGTGATCGTGCGGTGCAAGGCCGGTACTGCACTGGAAGTACCGCTAATTACCCAATGACCGGTACTACCGCCCCGACAACCGGTACAACCGCTGGCCCCTCCGACGTCCATCTCTAGAAGCCAGCGCCTGACCTCCTACCGGTAGTACCGCCTCCCACAACCGGTACTTCCGCCCGGCATGAGCTACCAGCGGTACAGCCGCTCCCTGGACCGGTACAACTGGCCTGTCTGCGCACAGTGTATTGGGTCGAGCCCGTGTACCCCTTTGCCCTCACTTACCCCTTCGTGGCTCTAGACTATATATACTCCTCCACCTCCTCCTAGTTGAGGTAGCATAGGTTTAGCTCATATTTTGGTGTGAGAGCCTTGCTCATCCACTTGGCTACTTCTCCTCGGAGCTCAGGACCTCTTCGGAGAAGATCCCCCAAGCGGATTCAAGACCCCTCTCGAGGGAAGACCATCAAGACCTCCGTTAGGAGATGAACTATCCTTTGTATCCTTACCTTTGTTGATTGTGGATCATATGTACCTCTTTGTGTTCTTTGATCTAGCACTTGTGTGACCGATTCCTTGTTGGTTGAGTGTTTTCCCTCGTTTCTCCCCGTGTTTTCCCTCTAGTTCTTCCGCGTGTTATTTGTGATTCTCCGTAGGATCCCTCCAAACGTGAAAGATCGACCACCTAGGGTTCTGCCCTACATCATCTTGGTATCATGAGCCACGTTGATCACGTTTTTGGAGCCCCTACCCCGTGTTTTCTAGCTTGATTTTGTTGTTTTCGTCCTAAATCCGAAAATCCCCACCAAAAATAGCCCCCAATTTTTTTTGTGATTTGTTGGTTTGATGTTGTTTTGTTGATTTTGATCCGTGGATTTGCTTGGTTTCAAGTGGATCTAGCATTTCCCCCAAGTTTCCCCTTTTCTCATCCACGAAATCCATCCAATTTTGGCCCCGAAATCATCCATTTCCGCCCCAAAATCGCGTCCCGAGTCGATCTGCGAAAAATCCCGACACGAGCGGTACTTCCGCCCCTCCGAGCGGTACCACCGCTGAGTACCTCGAGCGGTACAACTGCCCTCACAAGCGGTACTACCGCCCCTCCCAGTTTCAGCGTTCCGAGTTTCACTGTTTTGCCCATAACTAATTCATCCGGAGTCCGTTTTTGACGTTCTTTAGCTCGTTTTGAAGCTATTGACATCCCCCATCCCACAAAAATACCACCAACACAATTAGACTCCATCAAATTTTCCAAAATTTGGCAAGTTTGCCTAGGCCCTCCACCATATCATCCGCATAGCCACCATTGCCTTCCGCAATCTAACCCATTTTGTTCCCATAGCATTAGTGGTTGCTTGAGTAGTGATTCGAGTCTCCTAAGTTGTTTCGGCTAATTAGGGACGGTTGCTTCTTCATCAACCACCACCACCACTTCCGCATAGGCATGCCCACCATACACTTCCGCCAATCCCGACTTACTCCAATTTTGTTTGAGTTGTGGCTTGTGTCTCCTAAGGTGTTTCGGCTACTTAGGGACGGCAACTTCAACTCCGACACGTGTATAGCCCGTCACTCCACTTCCGCATTGCCAAGTGCAAACCACCACCGCTTTCCGCTACCACCATATTGACATTTGACGTTTGAGATTTTGAGTTCGCGGTTTTTCCGTTTCCTAAGGTGTTTCGGCTACTTAGGGACGAGACTCCATCATCTTGGTATCTACATCAAGAACACCGCCACTCATCATCGCCACGGACGGTAACCTCCATATCATCTTGGTATCGTGGTATCCCTCCATTGTATATTCCCCTTGCCATTGCATTGTTAACCCCTAGCCCATTTTGCGTTACTTGCCTATCGAGACTAGCCATTTGAGTATTGCCGGCAACGTTACTTGTGCACATTAGTGATCCATACCTTCCATTACATACCATACAATATCATCTTGGTATCATATCATCCATTGTGTCTCAAGTTTGTTCCCGCATATACACAATTGCTATCTTGGTTTGTGCATTGTGCAAAATTGGCCATAGAAAAAAAAAGAAATAAAGCTTTTAAGCAAAAGAAAGAGAGCAAAGAAGCTTGTAAGCAAGTGCCATAGCATCATACCACATTGCATATAAGATTGTCATATACGATCATATTGGATCATCTTGAGAGAAACACCGGGAACCATACATACATAGCATACTTGGAATAGAAAGTTTATCCATTTTGCATCTTATAGGTTGTGCACAAGTGTCGTATCCGCCTATAGAGCAATCGTGCTAGCGTCTCTCTTGAGTTGTGCAACACGAGCGTTTTCCGTGGATTCCACATTTTGTGCTCATTCCTTGGTTGCACGACCCCATTTATCTATCCGTGTGTGTGTTTCAGTGTGCCATTCTTTGCTATTGGTCTACTTGTTTCTCTTGCGAATTTGTGAATCTCTTTCAACATTATTGACTCTTGCTAACATTTTGCATTAAGTTTTTGTGCCACTATCCTCACCGAGCTCCACTATAAGCTTTACTTGTGTAGGTGTGAGAACCGACAAGGATTGGTACCAATAGTGCTATTTCATTGTCCGCACTTGAGTGAACTTGATTCATTTTCAACATCGGTCAAGGTACATTGGTATAAGTTCTTCTCTTTCTCCCACTCATATTTGCTCGAGTCTTGTGATGGATAGACAAGGCATTTCCTCTCCGGTCCTCGACAACAACGACGGCGTGAACAATTACATCACCAAAGCGTCTATCTTCGATCTACAATGACAAGTGCAAGGCACACAATCAAGATTGCGAGAGCGCATCGAGAACATCTCCATCGACATTCATCACTCCGAAGCAAGGAGAAGGGACTACTTCGACAAGAAGCTTGCCGCACATAAAGAGGAGCAAGATGCAAGGATGGAGGAGATTAGAGCCTTGATCAAGTCTACTTCCCCTTCATCATCTTCAAGACGGCGACATTCAAGACACAAGTCTTCGGAGCACGAAAAAGATGCAAGCGCAAGTCGTCCAAGTCAACATCTACATGGAGACCACCATCACGTTCGTGATCCACATCGTCATGAAGGGCAAGTCACCTCCAAGCATCATGTGCACGACGACGACGAACGCCTTCGAGCTCAAGCGCGACAACGACACCATCATCATGAAGATGCTCCACAAGCGCAAATGCACAAGTCCCAACACGCCAAGTCCAAGCTTCATAAGCACAAAAGAAGACCGCGAGACGACCACTACCAAGACGGCGCTACGACTACATCAACCACTTCGGCATCTTCGCCAAGTGTTCTCAAGGCATCTTCGCCTTTGGACGTACGGCATCTTCGCCTACTTCCCACGAGTACGCCTACAACGACTTCATCAAATCCAAGGCGACCACCTACAAGCGAGGGTGACACTTCCATCTTCGGAAGCCTCTCAAGGAAGATGGCCGAGCATGGGAAATTCCCTTCGGTCATGGAGACGAGCTACGAGGTGCCACATCATATGGACCTCCAACACCAAGACGGTGACAAGACAGTCGAGCAAGGGCCATCCCCTTCGACTACGGCGACAAGCACGAACCTCTTCAACAACATGAAGATGGTGCCCATGTTGGACTCATCCTCCGAGTCAAGCTACGAGACCGCGCATGGAGACTTTTGCCACCATATTGAGAGTGAGAGTGACTTCACCACTAGCCCCATATATGATGAGCCGCACCAATTCCCATGTGAGGAGAACCACCACCACCACCACTTGAGTGATTTGAGTGCCTCCACCATAAGCGATATTGAGTACACCTACCTTGAGGGAGTGAGTGAGCCACCGCCACATAGAGAGAGTGAGATAGTTGATGAGGCATATGAGGCCATTTCGCTTTCTAACAACTTAACCTCTACCTCTCTTGTGTTTTCTTCTTTGGTGCTAGGACCCATATATGATGACGCGCCGATTCGCGATGACTACGTCCTTCCTTTGGACACGACGATGGCCATGGTGGAACATGATGCACCCCCCACATGGTTCCATCAAGATGAAGATGACCACCATTTGGTCTTTCCCACCTCACCTACACCACTTGAGTGGAATGAAAAAGGTAGCAAAGGTGACGGTGATGCTCTAGTCCCACTAGTGGACATTCTTGAGATTGATTGCTTGCATGATGTTGACCCACCTATTACCATGCTTCATGCTAGTGAAACTTCTTCATGCCTTGAATTACCTATTTATGATGAATATGATGATGAGCATGTTGAGTTGCCTAGTTGTGATGCTATGCTTCATAGGATATCTTGTGAAAATTCTATTGGTCACTACATGTTTGACAATCCATTGACCTTGTCATATGCTATGAGTGAGATCTCCCATATTGCCTCATTACAATCTCAACATAGTAACTATGCATACCCCATTAAAATCAATCCCATTTGCACTTATGGCATAGATGACGAGATGATGGTTATTGGCATTTGTTTTTCATGTGATGATATTGCCATGCTTCCTTTACATGACTTGTGCAATTCATCTACTATGCCATGCCATGATCACATTGTTCCAAATATGCTTTGTTTTGTATGTTGTCAATATTCTCCATGTGATGTTTCCACTAATGCTCATGAGGAGACCCCCATAGTTTCCTCATACATATTAGGAGATTTTGATGCATTCCATACTTTGCATGATTCCAATAATTGCGTGCACCATATGCATTCCATGAATAACAATGCTTTAGAGATTGCTCGTGATGCATTACACAATTCGAGTCTCCATTATGCTATACATAACAACAAACCTATCATGATGGATGACATGTTTCTATATCACGCATCTCATTTATTTGAGCATTGGCTATTTTGTGCTAACCGACACATGCACGTGCGCATCATGATGGATGATGTGTACATATACCATGCACACACAATTTTCTCTTTGTCTTTGTTTTGTGTAGGTACTTATGAACACTCGTCAACCTCACAATCCCATGAGTTGACGAAACGAGCTCTTGAGAGCAATGATGACTTGGGATCCCGTGGACTATCCTTACCACCGTTCCCTTCGCGTAAGGACTACGCGCATCTCTTCTACTTGGCTCTCACATGGCTATGGGCTATTTACCACTTGTCACCTTATGCTCATTTTCCCGTGTTCACTTTGCATGTTATACTTGCTTCTATGCATTTGCCATGCAATTGTGACCCTTGCTTGCATCTACCCATGATTCACCATTATGATACTTCTATGTGTATTTGCATGCTTGGTGGAGATCCTTGTTGCTATTCCATGTTTATCATGTGCCTCATACTATTGTTGATTCTAGTGTTGGTAGAGTCATGATGCCCCATTGCTATTTACATATGGTCTCTCGCCAATACATTCATGCTATTTTCCTCACATCTTGCTTTCATGCTTGTGATATGACATGTGAATTATTCAAGCCCATTATTTGCACCAATGACATGCTTGCCATGATTCCTCCTAGTATGTTGCATCTTCGCACTACTAGCTTGCTTGACTTGATTGATATGATTGCTTGCTATGTTGCATCACCCATGTTACACTATTACTTGCTTTCTTGGGTTGATAACATATATGCTCATGCCTCTCACATGATATATCTTGATCATTGTCTCTTGTGTCCATTAGTTGCCTCTTTCATATCCACTTGTATTGAGTGCAACCATACTATGCTTATTGATCTTGGAGACTTTGACATATTACTTGTGATGCATGCTTGTTTGAATGAGCCTATTGCATTGGGTTGTTCTTACATCATAAGCCTTCATACTATGAAATGCTCCCTTGTCCATTCTTATGATGAGCATGATGCATACACTTGTTGGGTATCTTACCACACGAATGATAGGTTTTGCACTTCCGCTAACCTCATTTGTTTTTCCGAGTGTTTGTCATGTTCTTTCATTTTGAAGGATTCACAAGGCGGTACCATCACGCGGCATATTGGTTATGTGAAGGCATACAAGATGCGCAACTACATCATCCTTGTGACACTCCTAAAGGTGAACTCCTTCTCTTTGAGTCATCCTCAAATACGCATATTGGAAGGGTCACTCTTTCATTGTTGTTTCCTTCTTGTTGTCTACATGTTACATCTAGTGAACGGAGGAACGACATTGGAGATTGGCTACATGGACCTTCACATCGAGGAGCGCTCGCACTTCTTGGATGCACCTTCAAAACTCCACTCATGCCTCGACATCGAGCTTTGGTACACCAACACCTCCATATTTGTTGATTGTGATCATACATGTCATGCTCGATGGACATATCATACTCACCACAAGTTTGCACGCTATGCATGGATTGACTCAAATTATGCTTGTCTTGTTGCATCTATTTCCATGTCATCCATGATATATGAGCTTGTGCATTTCCTTAGCAAATTTGTTGTGATCTTCCTTGATGGCATATTCATACATCATGATCATATTGTCCACCATCAATTGCATGATAACATACACATGTTGAGCATCCATTGCCATATTCATGCTATTGATAAACCGTCTCACTATGACATCATTTTGCACCGTGATTGCATTGATCATATTTACAACACATTTGTGTGCACAATGATTGCATTTCCTCCCATGAATGCTTTGCATCTCATTCTAGATCATCTTGATAAGCTTCATGCGTTTTGTCACGACCAATCTTGCCGCACGGACTCATTCTTACATGATGGACACTTTGTGTGCGCTAACCATTGTATTTTCGAGTGTTGCTTGTGTTTGCTCTTTTTGCATGTCTATCACTCCGGCGACACCTTGGACTACTTGGATTGCGCCATGTCTTCAACTTCGTCCAACTACAAGTCCGTTTGTGACAACCGTTTCCATGGTGATGAGGATCACGATCCGAGGTCGGATCTTTCACAAGGGGGGGGGGGAGATGATGCGGAGCATCCCACGTTCATCCCCATGTACACTCCGACTACTCTTCAAGCCCCAAGAGGACATATGACGAGACCTCGAATATACATCATTGGACACAAGGTGAACTCGCTCCTCTCCGAACCTTCACTTTCTACATGTGAGACATGGCTACTACCTCATGCATGGATCTTGCATATACTCAGGTACGACCGAGACGACCATGGAGAATCCAAGGACCAAGGCCAAGCATGGAAGAGAAGGAGGAAGAGAACCTGGCCGCTCCAGAACGAGCGGTACAACCGGCCAACAACCGCCCGGGCGGTACAACCGGTCGACTACCGCTCAACTACCGGCCACCATTCTGTGATCGTGCGGTGCAAGGCCGGTACTGCACCGGAAGTACCGCTAATTACCCAATGACCGGTACTACCGCCCCGACAACTGGTACAACCGCTGGCCCCTCTGACGTCCATCTCCAGAAGCCAGCGCCTGACCTCCTACCGGTAGTACCGCCTCCCACAACTGGTACTTCCGCCCGGCATGAGCTACCAGCGGTACAACCGCTCCCTGGACCGGTACAACCGGCCTGTCTGCACACAGTGTATTGGGCCGAGCCCGTGTACCCCTTCGCCCTCACTTACCCCTTCGTGGCTCTAGACTATATATACTCCTCCACCTCCTCCTAGTTGAGGTAGCATAGGTTTAGCTCATATTTTGGTGTGAGAGCCTTGCTCATCCACTTGGCTACTTCTCCTCGGAGCTCAGGACCTCTTCGGAGAAGATCCCCCAAGAGGATTCAAGACCCCTCTCGAGGGAAGACCATCAAGACCTCCGTTAGGAGATGAACTATCCTTTGTATCCTTACCTTTATTGATTGTGGATCATATGTACCTCTTTGTGTTCTTTGATCTAGCACTTGTGTGACCGATTCCTTGTTGGTTGAGTGTTTTCCCTCGTTTCACCCCGTGTTTTCCCTCTAGTTCTTCTGCGTGTTCTTCGTGATTCTCCGTAGGATCCCTCCAAACGTGAAAGATCGACCACCTAGGGTTCTGCCCTACATCACCAGCTCATTCCCACCGGACCCGGCACGGCGCCCCGCGCTGCCACATTGCCGGCGAGGGGATAAGGGCATCCCCCGACGCCTCGGGTTCCCTTCCTGCTCGCCCACTCCATGCTGCTCTCCCTCTTTACCTCTCCCTCTCCCCACCAGATCCCCTTCTCCGCTTCGCCCGAACGCCCACCATCGTCATCCACCTTGCTCCGACGTGACCACCGGCCACCACGCGCGTCTCCACCATGATGCAACTCCTTGCCGTCGTCCTCTACGCACCCTGGTGCCATTCATAGGAGCTCGGAGGCGCTGGAGCGCCGTCACGCCGTCGTCTTCCTCCTCAGGACGTCGTAGCTCCACCGCCGCCGTTCGTCTGCCCCACGCCTCCCCCGAGCCCGCTTTGCTCCTCTACAGGCGCCCTTTGAGCACCTCCCTCTCCTCCCCCTACTCCCCTGCCATTTCCCGTGATGTAGGGTCATTTTTGTTGGATGATAGTCGCCGCCACCGTCGATAGTCGTCGTTGCGTCGCCTCCGGCCACCCTAGGCTGTGCCGCCACCACCAGCGTGCTCCCGCTCCACACGCATGCGCTCGCGCGCCCGACCATCCCCTGTCCCCGCGCCCTGCTTCGCTCTCCGTGCCTCTGGCCTCGACGCCGGCGCCGCCATAGACCACCTCCGGCCATGCCCACACCCAAGGCGACCTCTCCTCGACACACGGCGTCGCCCTCTCCCTGTAGCCGCTCTCGGCTGACCAAATGGTCGCCGGAGCCGCGCGTCCGACGATCCCCATCGCCTTTGTACGCCACCGCCGGCACGCGCTGGTTAAACCAGCGGGTGGGCCCGGCTAGTTAGTTTAGGTGCTAACCCCCACGTATTTAACCCCTAACCCCCTACTGAGAGCAGGCCCAGGGCCTCTAACTAAATCTGTTAAATTTTAATAAAATCGGTTAGCTGGCCCTGAGTCACTGATGTACGGGTCCCACCGGACCCACTGACTAGTCAAAGATTGACTAGTCAATCGCTGCATCAACAGTTGACTGGCCCCACCTGTCGGCCACTGGTGTACCTCTGGGTGCACTACACCGGGTGCACCTAGCCTTTTTGTTATGTTTTTTTCGAATTAATAATATTCCAGGAATTTCAAAAAACCATTTAGAACTTCAAAAAAAATAGAAAAATAACCGTGGCTCGGATGAAAATGTTTTCTATATGAAAGTTGCTCACAAAATCCAACGAATCCGAATACGCGGTCTGTTCGTCTTTCACATGCCCCTAGCATGCTGAACGCAGAACATTCCCCCTTCGATCATCTGTCTGACATAGGTCCGGAACCGAGAAAATATTCCCGGTTGAATTCCCCTTCACCTATATCGTGGAGCACTTTGTCAGGTCGACCCTAGTTCTTCTTTTCGTCATGTCATGCTTTATGATGCTTTGTTTGCTTTATATTTACTGTTTCTTCCCCCTCTTCTCTCCGGTAGACCCCGAGACTGATGCTGCCGCTGTGATCGACTACGTCGACGACGACCCTTCTTCCCTTTCAGCGGAGCTTCCAGGCAAGCCCCCCCTCTGATCATCCTGATATCGCCCTTTTCCTTTCTCTCATGCTTGCATTAGATTTTGCTACTGTAATTATTTGCTGCTATTCTGATGCATAGCCTGCTTTTGTATCTGCCGTTGTACCTTACCTGCTTATCCTAAACTGCTTAGTATAGGTTGGTTAGTGATCCATCAGTGACCCCCACCTTGTCCTTGTTGCCCCTTCTTCATCATCGAAGACCCGATCAACGGGATCGAAGACCAGGCCCCGGCATCGCACATCACTTCCCCTTAGTTGCTCGACACTACTGGGTTACTATAGAGTACCGAGGGTGAGACCTCATCAGCACTTCTGATGTTAACCCTGTAGTGTAGCTATTCGGTCGTGGTCATCGAGGGTGATTTCCACTTTAACCACTTCCGATACAACTGTCGTGCAACCCCTCAAGTGTGAACCTCGAGGGTGGTCCCTCTTACGTTCACATTGATGATTACATCGAGTGGAATTCACCGGGGATGATTCCTCGGGTTTTCCCCTTGATGTTTGGACACACGGTTACTATGGTTACTACGACTTTACACTGAACCATGTTACTAAAGATGGGTCGACCCCGAGGGGTACCCGCGCGAGCATAATTGCGAGTGATGTGGAGACGGGTTGACCTAGAAGGTGCCCGAGAGATACTTACGAGGCGTGGCCGGGCATTCTTAGCCCTTGCCGCAAGTCCTTGAGACGGGGCAACGAGGTCACATCTTTCGTGAGTCTCTGCTTGTTACCGCGCGTTCCTAATCCACTACGATTTGGATATTTGATCCGAGGGACCTCTGGCCTGATAGCACTAACCATCACGTGGGCATAGTATGGGCGTTCTGCGTCGTATGCATCAGCTGAAGCTTAATAGACGTCAGCGACTGAGCAGCGCACGCCAGGTTGGACTGCATAAGCACCTGCCTTTTTGAAGGAGGTAGCTAGGTCTGCTCACCAGCCGCCCTCGCAACATGCAGGAGTTCCCGGGGCGATGGCCCATGACCCCTGGGGGCATAGGTTTAGTCCGGCGTGCTGACCTCTCTATTGAGCCTAGGTCGGGTTGCGGCGTATTGTTTGGCCGAGGCCGGGCATGACCCAGGAAAGTGTGTCCGGCCGGAGTTAATCGAGTGTGGTGGGTAAGTTGGTGCACCCCTGTAGGGAAGAAAACATCTATCGATAGCCTGTCCTACGGTAACGGACACTTGGAGTTGTATCCCGATCGATACAACTAGAACTGGATACTTGAGATGAGAATTGGATTGTGATGAGAAATGGATAGTATGGCTCTGGGATTGCTTTCTCGCAGGGAGTTGAGAAAGAATCTCTGGCCGCGGTTGATAACACTATTACTACTTTACTTTATGCTACTCTACTCCCTCCTGTTTGCTGCAAGATAGTGGTTTCCAGAAGATGCTAGTCTTTGATAGGTGTTTCCTCGAGTTTTCCCCTTGATGTTTGGACACACGGTTACTATGGTTACTATGACTTTACACTGAACCATGTTACTAAAGACGGGTCGACCCTGAGGGGTGCCCGCGCGAGCATAATTGCGAGTGATGAGGAGTCGGGTTGACCTGGAAGGTGTCCGTGAGATAATTACGAGGCGTGGCTGGGCATTCTTAGCCCTTGCCGCAAGTCCTCGAGACGGGGCAACGGGGTCACATCTTTCGTGAGTCTCTGCTTGTTACCGCGCGCTCCCAATCCACTACGATTTGGATATTTGATCCGAGGGGCCTCTGGCCTGATAGCACTAACCATCACGTGGGCATAGTATGGGCGTTCTGCGTCGTATGCATCAGCTGAAGCTTAATAGACGTCAGCGACTGAGCGGCGCGCGCCGGGTTGGACTGGTTACGCCTTCTCTTGTATAAGGGAGGCTACGTCTGCTCACCAGCCGCGTACGCAAAGTGCAGGAGTTTCCGGGGAGATGGCCCATGACCCCTGGGGGCATAGGTTTAGTCCGACGTGCTGACCTCTCTGTTAAGTCTAGGTCGGGTTGCGGCGTATTGTTTGGCCGAGGCCGGGCATGACCCAGGAAAGTGTGTCCGGCCGAAGTTAATCAAGCGTGGTGGGTAAGTTGGTGCACCCCTGCAGGGAAGAACTAATCTATGCATAGCCTGTCCTACGGTAACTGACACTTGGAGTTGTATCCCGATCGATACAACTAGAACTGGATACTTGTGATGAGAATTGGATGGTGATGAGAATTGGATTGTGATGATAATTGGATAGTATGGCTCTGGGATTGCTTTCTGCAGGGAGTCGAGGAAGGATCTCTGGCCGAGGTTGATAACCCTACTACTACTTTACCTTATGTTACTCTACTCCCTCCTATTTGCTGCAAGATGGTGGTTTCCAGAAGATGCTAGTCTTCGACAGGACTAGGCCTTCTCTCTATTCTGGCATTTCTGCAGCCCAGTCCACATATACATCCTTTCTTTGATAATGTTGCATATGTAGTGTAGATTCTTGCTTGCGAGTACTTTGGATGAGTACTCACGGTTGCTTTGCTCCCCTTTTTCCACCTCTTTCCATTCTTCTCGGATGCTGCAACCAGATGGTGGAGCCCAGGAGCCAGACGACACCACCGACGACTGCTACTACCCTGAGGGTGCCTACTACCACGTGACGGACGCCGACGACCAGGAGTAGTTAGGAGGCTCCCAGGCAGGAGGCCTTGCCTTTTCGATCAATGTTGCTTTTGTGCTAGCCTTCTTAAGGCAAACTTGTTTAAATCACGTCTGTACTCAGATATTGTTGCTTCCGCTGACTCATTTGTATTCGAGCTTATGTATTCGAGCCCTCGAGGCCCCTGCCTTGTAATATAAAGCTTGTGTTATTTTAATTTGTGTCTAGAGTTGTGTTGTGATATCTTCCCGTGAGTCCCTGATCTTGATCGTACACATTTGCGTGTATGATTAGTGTACGATTGAATCGAGGGCGTCACAGGTTATTTCTTGTTTTTTCTGTAGCATAAAACATATGGGAATGTGCTATTTTTGGAGAGTAATCATGCGATTCAAGCTAGGCTCCATCAATTTAATTTTTTCCGTAGCCATGGATACTGTAAAGAAGACCCACACCATTATTTTTGCTTGTAATTCCTATATGTACTGTAAGACTTTGATTTTGTTCACATTTGACATATTTTCCTATCTTGCAGAGCCATCCATTCAAATATGGTTAACATCTTCTACCCCGTATTTACTGTACCACTAGAATAGAGACATGCATTAATTTTAGTCGACCAGCTGTAGCAAGACTTTTTTGCCATCCTAGTTGTGCTCCAATTTATTCCTTCTATGAATTAATGTTATGTGCTCCTTCTCAGCAGGTTTACAGCATGTGGTAGTCTGCTTTTAAAGGTATTTAAGTTTTGATGCTACATAATACATATTCATGAGATGGTGCGTGGACAACTTTTAATCTTTATCTCTCTCATTTCATTCTTATCCAATTGTATCTTGCACAGTTTGGTACTCCCTCCATTCCTAAATATAAGTCTTTTAAGAGATTCCACTATGGACTACATACGGAGTAAAATGAGTGAATGTACACTCTAAAATATGTCTATATACATCCATATGTAGTTCATATTGGAAATCTCTAAAAAGACTTATATTTAGGAACGGAGGGAGTACAAGACATGGTTTAGGTTGCATTGAAATTGTAGTTACAGAGCTTGGCCTCTCTGTCATGTTTCTCTATTTACTTTCGATTCATACGTGTAGCTAGCATGTTCATGTGATTCTCGTGAATCTGGTACATCCAAACTTCACTTGTGTTTTTTTCGGTTTAAGGTAGTAAAGCCTCAATCTACCTTCAAGTGTGATATGTTCTTGTTTGTTTGTGGTCTCTACCTGTTTGTTGGTATGCTTCTCAGATCCAAAAATATTCTGTTTTTCCAGGTCTCCATTCAAGTGGATGATAACAAATGCATGAGGAGTAGAGAGGAATGAGTTTTCTGGAACACGTCTTCGTATCTTAGTGTATGGTGGGTACAAGTAATGTTTGATTCAAAATTTAGACCTTTTTACCAATAATCAGTAGCAAAATTTAGGATTGTTGAGAAGAGAGGTGAACCTAAAGGCTTCAGTACTACTCTTAGGATACTATATGTTACTTCCTGGCCATGGATAATTCAGTCGCTTGAGAGATTGTTGAACATATGAAATTGATGGAAATCTCTGGGCACCCTCAAGTTAAGTTGCTACCAAAAGAGTCAGGCACGCCTCCTACTCGTCATAAAGTTACAACAACATCATTGTTTTTTTTTGAAATGGAGGCAAAAGCTTTGCCTCATCTCATTAATAAAGAAGAAGAGAATTGCCCTGTTAATTAACGGAAAACCGGGCAAAAACAGTTACAACACGTCCACATAGGATACACTTTCCCTGGCAACCAACACAAGAACACACACACATCGCCAAAGGAGAGACCGCCCTTAAGGTTGCAACCCGGTGTCATCATCATCACACCTCCACAAGGGCGACTCCGTCTCCACCATCGATGACCACCGAAGTAGCCCTCACCACAAGCAAACGCCGAGGCCTGCACCGGCCCATGCCAAACAATCAACCACACAAGATGGCTACCAGGCAGCTCCGACTCTGTCAACGAGCATAGCAGGAAAAAAGTGTTGAGCCTGCGCCGGAACCGACCATCTGCCTCACGTCATCGTTGCCGCAAGGGCCCCTCCTCAGTAGCTCCGACTCCAGAAAGACAAAGTGAAGCACGGTAACTCCTTGAACACGCCGGATGAGACCGACTACCAAAACTCAGTTGCAAACCAACTCCGCCCATAGCCGACATCGTTGCCACACAAGAATCCGCGCCTACCGCCCGCATCGCCAGCCGGGCACCTACCGACTGCGATGTCGTGCATGTCCAGCTCCAGGAAAGCGCGAAGGGGATTGATGACCTTCAAGGCGACGCCCCCAAGGGGGTCTTGACATTGCATAACGACACCGTCGCCCGACTCACATCGGAGTCTTAGGCTTTCGCCCGTTGGCCATGGTCCAAAGGTATTAGGAAAGGAGAGGCTCCATGACGACCCCCCAAGGAGGAAGAACGACATCCACGGACGCCGCGCCATCTAGGCTTTCGCTCGGAGCCCCCTCGCCGAGCACCCCCATGCAACCGGTGATGCAACACCACCGGACCGTGAACCTGTTGTCCCACAAACCTCCTACGCGACGACGTCACCACCATCACGTAGGAGCCACCATCCTCACCGCCAGCAACCACCGGCGAGCCAGAGCCGGCCGAACCAGCCAGATCTAGCGCCCACCACCGCATTGCCACGGAGACCACCATGCTTGACTTGAGCAGGGAGGTGGGATGCCACCACACCCCCACACGCTGGAGAAACGGCTAGCTGAAGCCTCCGGAGTCCGCCGACGCCACTAGAGGTGCTACGAAGAAGCCGCGGTGGTCGGCCACCGCACAACCGAGAGGGGTTGAGCCTCCCACACCACCCACCACGTCGCCAGCCACGCCGGGCCAACAAGGCTGGCCAGAACCGGAGCACCAAGCCAGGGAGGGGGGCCGTCACCCCGCCCCATCCCATCGAGCAGGAAAGACGGCCGATCCGCCTATCCAACAGCAACCGCCGCACTGATAACCCAGAAGTATAGGGGATCGCAACAGTTTCCGAGGGTAGAGTATTCAACCCAAATTTATTGGTTCGACACAAGGGGAGCCAAAGAATATTCTCAAGTATTAGCAGTTGAGTTGTCAATTCAACCACACATGAAAGACTTAATATCTGCAGCAAGGTATTTAGTAGCAAAGTAATATGGAAGTAACGGTAATAGTGGCAAAAATAACATTAGCAGTTTTGTAGTAATCGTAACAGTGGCAACGGTAAAGTAACTAAATAAAGATCAATATGTGAAAAGCTCGTAGGCATTGGATCAGTGATGGATAATTATGTCGGATGCGATTCCTCATGCAACAGTTATAACATAGGGTGACACAGAACTAGCTCCAGTTCATCAATGTAATGTAGGCATGTATTCCAAATATAGTCATACGTGCTTATGGAAAAGAACTTGACATCTTTTGTCCTACCCTCCCGTGGCAGCGGGGTCCTATTGGAAACTAAGGGATATTAAGGCCTCCTTTCAATAGAGTACCAGACCAAAGCATTAACACTTAGTGAATACATGAACTCCTCAAACTATGGTCATCACCGAGAGTGGTCCCGATTATTGTCACTTCGGGGTTACCGGATCATAACACATAGTGGGTGACTATTGACTTGCAAGATAGGATCAAGAACTCACATATATTCATGAAAACATAATAGGTTCAGTTCTAAAATCATGGCACTCGGGCCCTAGTGACAAGCATTAAGCATAGCAAAGTCATAGCAACATAAATCTTAGAACATAATGGATACTAGGGATCAAACCCTAACAAATCTATCTCGATTACATGGTAAATCTCATCCAGTCCATCACCGTCCAGCAAGCCTACGATGGAATTACTCATGCACGGCGGTGAGAATCATGAAATTGGTGATGGAGGATGGTTGATGATGACGACGGTGACGGATTCCCCTCTCCGGAGCCCCGAACGGACTCCAGATCAGCCCTACCAAGAGAGATTAGGGCTTGGCGGCGGCTCCGTATCATAAAACACGATGAATCCTTCTCTCCGATTTCCCCCCTCCCCGAACGTGAATATATAGAGTTGGAGTTGAGGTCGGTGGAGCACCAGTGGGCCCACAAGGCAGGGGGCGCGCCCAGGGGGTAGGCGCGCCCCACACCCTCGGGGACAGGGTGTGGGCCCCCTGGCCTTGATTCTTTTGCCAGTATTTTTTGTTAATTCCAAAAATATTCTCCGTGGAGTTTCAGGTCATTCCGAGAACTTTTATTTCTGGACAAAAATAACACCATGGCAATTCTGCTGAAAACAACTCAGTCCGTGTTAGTTCCATTCAAATCATGCAAGTTAGAGTCCAAAACAAGGGCAAAAGTGTTTGGAAAAGTAGATACGATGGAGACGTATCAACTCCCCCAATCTTAAACCTTTGTTTTTCCTCAAGCAATTCAGTTGATAAACTGAAAGTGATAAAGAAAAACTTTTACAAACTCTGTTTGCTCTTGTTGTTGCAAATATGTAAAGCCAACATTCAAGTTTTCAACAAAGATTATGAACTAACCACATTCACAATAACACTTAGGTCTCATGTTTACTCATATCAATGGCATAATCAACTAGCGAGCAATAATAATAAATCTCAGATGACAACACTTTCTCAAAATAATCATAATATGATATAACAAGATGGTATCTCGCTAGCCCTTTCTGAGACCACAAAACATAAATGTAGAGCACCTCTGAAGATCAAAGACTGACTAAACATTGTAATTCATGGTAAAAGAGATCCAGTCATAGTCATACTCAATAAAAATTAATAGTAATGCATGCAAATGACAGCGGTGCTCTCCAACTGGTGCTTTTTAATAAGAGGATGATGACTCAACATAAAAGTAAAGTAGATAAGCCCTTCATAGAGGGAAGCAGGGATTTATAGAGGTGCCAGGGCTCGAGTTTTGAAATAGAGATAAATAATATTTTGAGTGGCATACTTTCATTGTCAACATAACAACCAAGACATCTCGATATCTTCCATCCTACACACATTATAGGCGGTTCCCAAATAGAATGGTAAAGTTTATACTCCCCCACCACCAACAAGCATCAATCCATGGCTTGCCCGAAACAACGGGTGCCTCCAACTAACAACAATCCTGGGGGAGTTTTGTTTGCAATTATTTTGATTTGATTTGAGCATGGGACTGGGCATCCCGGTTACCAGCCATTTTCTCGTGAGTGAGGAGCAGAGTCCACTCCATGTGAGAATAACCCACCTAGCATGGAAGATATAGACAACCCTAGTTGATACATGAGCTGTCCGAGCATACAAAATAGAATTTCATTTGAAGGTTTAGAGTTCGGCACATACAAATTTACTTGGAACGGCAGGTAGGTACTGCATATAGGAAGGTATGGTGGACTCATATGGAATAACTTTGGGGTTTATGGAAGTGGATGCACAAGCAGTATTCCCGCTTAGTACAAGTGAAGGCTAGAAAAAGACTAGGAAATGACCAACATGAGAGCGACAACAGTCATGAACATGCATTAAAATTAATCAACACTAAGTGCAATCATGAGTAGGATATAATCCACCATGAACATAAATATCGTGGAGGCTATGTTGATTTTGTTTCAACTACATGCGTGAACATGTGCCAAGTCAAGTCACTCGAATCGTTCAAAGGAGGATACCACCCTATCATACCACATCACAACCATTTTAATAGCATGTTGTCACGCAAGGTAAACCATTATAAACTCCTAGCTAATTAAGCATGGTGTAAGCAACTATAATCTCTAATTGTCATTGTAAACATGTTTCATTCATAATAGGCTGAATCAGGAATGATGAACTAATCATATTTACAAAAACAAGATAGGTCGAGTTCATACCAGCTTTTCTCATCTCAATCAGTCCATCATATATCGTCATTATTGCCTTTCACTTGCACGACCGAACGATGTGGACAATAATAATAGTGCACGTGCATTGGACTAAGCTAGAATCTGTAAGTATTCAACTCAGGGGGAAGACAAGGTAATATGGGCTCTTGGTTAAATCAACAATAATGCATATGAGAGCCACTCAACATTTTCATCATGGTCTTCTCCTCTCGACCCCCAAGGAAGTGAAAAGAAATAAAACTATTTACACGAGAAAGCTCCCAACAAGCAAAAGAAGAATGAAAAATCTTTTTTGGTTTTCTTTTAATTACTACTACTACATGCACGGAAAGTAAACTAGCTATTTTTTTTCCGTTTTTCTTAAGGTTTTTCAAACACACAAGAAGAAGGCTTAGAAAAGAAAATAAACTAGCATGGATGGTACAATGAAAAAGTATGAGCACCGACTACTAGAGTGAGTGTGTGAACATGAATGTAATGCCGGTGAGAAATACATACTCCCCCAAGCTTAGGCTTTTGGCCTAAGTTGGTCTATGCCCACGGATCGAAGCTACTCTCTCCGGTGTACTGAGGAGGGTCCTCAGGCTGCCACTGGTTGGCAATCTCCTCCGGATCCCACTAATAAACAAACTGTCGATAAGGGTCACGTGGTGGTTCCGTCTCAGGCTCTGGAGTTGGTGTCAGGCTCCCGTATGCGTAAACGGCCTCCGGCAAGATGAGGTACGTGCCTGAAAATGTGTTAAACAAAGAGGGTGCAGGCAAGATAATAGTCTCACAGTGAGTTTTATTAAATCTCAAATTATACTTAAGCATCATCTCCTTATTTTTAACAATAAATTCATGTGCTACCATACTCTTATAATCTAGAAAAATAGGGGGCAACAACTTTTCCTCTTTCTCATAATGCCTAATAGGTATCTTAAAGTGTTTAGCAAGGCGTGAAGCAAAGATGCCTCCAAAGATGGGGCCCTTTGTATGGTTCAGACTTAATCGTTTAGCAATAATAGCGCCTAAACTAAAAGTGTTATCGCGAAACAAAGCATGGCACAAAATAACAATATCAGGGGCACTAAGGTTTCCACAGTTCCCACGAGCAATTAAGCATCTACTAGCAAATATTGCAAAGTAACATAGAACAGGAAAGTGTATGCTGGTAATTCTTGCATCGGAAACCTTCCTCGTTCCCCCTACAACGATCATATCAATAAACCGTTCCACATCGCTACGATGTGGTTCCTCTATGCTGCCCTCAAAGGGCAACTTGCAAACCCCACAAAAGTCATAAAGTGACATATCCTTAACCTCATTATATAAATGAAACTCCACTGAAGGTGGTGATTTCCTAGCATGGAAATGAAAATTTTGCACAAAAATATTAGTGAGTAGGAGATACTGATCGAGCTGGTCATGGAGGAAGTTGGTGAGGCCTGCATTATCAGCGAAATAATAAAAATCATCATGAATCCCGGCTGCTCTCAAGAACTCATCACAAGGCCATTCACATGGCCGAACCTCCGCGGTGCGAGGGATATTATATTTGGGCTTTTTATCCTCTTCACTTTGCTTATCCTTCGAGCTTCGGCTCGAAGAGCCCCTCAATAATCTCTTCATATTTTTCTGAAAATTTCTAAAAATTTTAGTAACTTAAAATAAAAGTGAACCAAACTCAACAAAATTGATAGAAACTACTCCCACAAGTGCCTAGAGACTATATCGTGCATTAAAACTACTTTGGACCATATAAATTTGACATGCAAGCTCAAAAACAGGGTCACCTAGGCAGTAAAATTTTGCAATGAATAAAGCACTAGAACAAAAACTAATTGGACCATTGGAGGAGTCACATACCAAAGAACAATCCCCCAAAACGGTTTCGTGAATGAAGCTTTGAGCAAGGAGATCGAAAACGGCAGCAAGATGAGCTAGAACTCGTGCTTGAGCTAGTTGTTGATTTTTTGGGGAGGAGGAAGGAGTGTGTGGGTGCTGGAATAAGTGGAGGGGGGCCACCAGGGGCCCACGAGGCAGGGGGTGTGCCCAGGGGGGTAGGCGCGCCCTGGACCCTCGTGTCCAGGTGGTTGACCCCTATGGTGTGTTCTCAGTGCCAGTAATTCTTATATATTCTAGAAAAAGAAAATCATATTTCATTTCCAGGGCATTTGGAGAACTTCTATTTTTGGGGTATTTTTTATTGCAAGGGTAATTCAGAAAACAGACGGAAAATACTTTTTTTGCTTTATTTAATCTAAATAATAGAAAGTAAAAGGAGGGTACAGAGAGTTGTGCTTTCTAACTTCATCCATCTCATGCTCATCAAAAGGAATCCACTAACAAGGTTGATCAAGTCTTGTTAACAAACTCTTTTCGAATAACATGGAACCGGAGAAATTTCGAATAACACTAGGTTACCTCAACGGGGATATGTACATCTCCAATAATAAGAATATCATATTTCTTCTTGACAGTAGGAAGAGGAAATTCAAAACCTCCAATAGTAATTGTTGAAAATTCTCCAATACAATTAATACTGGGGACTTGAGGTTGTTTCCTCGAAAAGTGTACCGTATGCTCATTACCATTAACATGAAAAGTGACATTGCCTTTGTTGCAATCAATAACAGCCCATGCAGTATTCAAAAAGGGTCTACCAAGGATAGTGGACATACTATCGTCCTCGAGAATATCAAGAATAACAAAGTCCTTTAAGATAGTAACGTTTGCAACCACAACAGGCACATCCTCACAAATACCGATAGGTATAGCAGTAGATTTATCGGCCATTTGCAAAGGTATTTCAGTAGGTGTCAACTTATTCAATTCAAGTCTACGATATAAAGAGAGAGGCATAACACTAACACTGGCTCTAAGATCACATAAAGCAGTTTTAACATAGTTTCTTTTAATGTAGTATGGTATAGTTGGTACTCCTGGATCTCCTAGTTTCTTAGGTATTCCACCCTTAAAAGTATAATTAGCAAGCATGGTGGAAATTTCAGCTTCCGGTATCTTTCTTTTATTTGTAACAATATCTTTCATGTACTTAGCATAAGGATTCATTTTAAGCATATCTGTCAAACGCATACGTAAAAAGATAGGTCTAATCATTTCAGCAAAGCGCTCAAAATCCTCATCATCCTTTTTCTTGGATGGTTTAGGAGGAAAAGGCATGGGTTTCTGAACCCATGGTTCTCTTTATTTACCGTGCTTCCTAGCAATGAAGTCTCTTTTATCATAACATTGATTCTTTGATTGTGGGTTATCAAGGTCAACAACAGGTTCAACCTCTACATCATTATTATTGCTAGCTTGAGAATCAACATGAACATCATCATTAACATCATCACTGGGTTCATGTTCATTACCAGATTGTGTTTCAGCATCAGAAATAGAAATATCATCGGGATTCTCAGGTGTGTCTACAACAGGTTCACTAGAAGCATGCAAAGTCCTATCATTTTTATTTTTCTTCTTTTTAGAAGGACTAGGTGCATCAACATTAGTTCTCTGAGAATCTGGCTCAATTCTCTTAGGGTGGCCCTCAGGATATAAAGGTTCCTGAGTCATTTTACCCCCTCTAGTCACAACTCTAACAACATTATCATTTTTCTTATTATTTAATTCATTAAGCAAACCATTTTGAGCTTTAAGCACTTGTTCTACTTGAGTGGTAACCATAGAAGCATGTTTACTAATAAGTTTAAGTTCACCTTTAAGTCTAGACATATAATCAATCAAGTGTTCAATCATATAAGCATTGCATTTCAATTGTCTACCAACATAAGCATTGAAGTTTTCTTGTTTAACAATAAAATTATCAAACTCATCCAAGCATTGACTAGCAGACTTATAATGAGGAATATCACCTTCATCAAATCTATAGAGAGAATTTACCTTTACTACCCGTGTCAGGTTATCAAGACCATGTATTTCTTCAATAGGCGGTAAATTCTTAACATCTTCAGCTTTAATACCCTTTTCTTTCATAGATTTCTTTGCCTCTTGCATATCTTCAGGACTGAGAAATAGAATACCCCTTTTCTTTGGAGTTGGCTTAGGGGTTGGTTCAGGAAGTGTCCAATTGTTTTCATTAGTCAACATATTATTCAATAACAATTCAGCTTGATCAACAGTTCTTTCCCTGAAAACACAACCAACACAACTATCCACGTGGTCTCTAGAAGTATCGGTTAGTCCAATATAAAAGATATCAAGTATTTCATTTTTCTTGAGAGGATGATCACGCAAGGCATTAAGTAATCGGAGAAGCCTCCCCCAAGCTTGTGGGAGACTCTATTCTTCAATTTGCACAAAAATATATATTTCCCTTAAGGCAGCTTGTTTCTTATGAGCGGGGAAATATTTAGCAGAAAAGTAATAAATCATATCCTGGGGACTATGCACACAACCAGGATCAAGAGAAGTAAACCATATTTTAGCATCACCCTTTAATGAGAATGGAAATAATTTAAGGATATAATAGTAACAAGTTTTCTCATCATTAGTGAATAGGGTGGCTATATGATTCAATTTAGTAAGATGTGCCACAACAGTTTCAGATTCATAGCCATAAAAAGGATCAGATTCAACCAAAGTAATTATCTCAGGATCGACAGAGAAATCATAATCCTTATCAGTAATAAAGATAGGTGAAGTAGCAAAAGCAGGGTCATATTTCATTCTAGCATTCAGAGACTTTTCTTTCAGCTTAGCTAATAATTCTTAAGATCAGATCTATCATTGCAAGCAAGAAAATCTATAACAGTTTCTTCATCCATAACACAACCCTCAGGCACAATAGACAATTCATATCTAGGGGGAGAATCTTCATCATCACTTTCATCAGTATTATCAGTTTCAATAATTTCATTCTCTCTAGCCCTAGCAAGTTGTTCATCAAGAAATTCACCTACTGGCACAATATTATCAAGCATAGAAGTAGTTTCATCATAAGCATCACGCATAGCAGAAGTGGCATCATCAATAACATGCGACATATCAGAATTAATAGCAGAAGCAGGTTTAGGTGTCGAAAGTTTACTCAAAATAGATGGTGAATCAAGTGCAGAGCTAGATGGCAGTTCCTTACCTCCCCTCGTAGTTGAGGGAAAAATCTTAGTTCTTTCGTCTTTCAAGTTCCTCATAGTGATCAGCAGATATAAATCCCAAGTGACTAAAAGAATAGAGCTATGCTCCCCGACAACGGCGCCAGAAAATAGTCTTGATGACCCACAAGTATAGGGGATCGCAACAGTTTTCGAGGGTAGAGTATTCAACCCAAATTTATTGATTCGACACAAGGGGAGCCAAAGAATATTCTCAAGTATTAGTAGTTGAGTTGTCAATTCAACCACACCTGAAAGACTTAATATCTGCAGCAAAGTATTTAGTAGCAAAGTAATATGGAAGTAACGGTAATAGTGGCAAAAGTAACATTAGCAGTTTTGTAGTAATCGTAACAGTGGCAATGATAAAGTAACTAAGCAAAGATCAATATGTGAAAAGCTCGTAGGCATTGGATCAGTGATGGATAATTATGTCGGATGCGATTCCTCATGCAATAGTTATAACATAGGGTGACACAGAACTAGCTCCAGTTCATCAATGTAATGTAGGCATGTATTCCGAATATAGTCATACGTGCTTATGGAAAAGAACTTGCATGACATGTTTTGTCCTACCCTCCCGTGGCAGCGGGGTCCTATTGGAAACTAAGGGATATTAAGGCCTCCTTTTAATAGAGTACCGGACCAAAGCATTAAGACTTAGTGAATACATGAACTCCTTAAACTACGGTCATCACCGAGAGTGGTCCCGATTATTGTCAATTCGGGGTTGCCGGATTATAACACATAGTAGGTGACTATTGACTTGCAAGATAGGATCAAGAACTCACATATATTCATGAAAACATAATATGTTCAGATCTGAAATCATGGCACTCGGGCCCTAGTGACAAGCATTAAGCATAGCAAAGTCATAACAACATCAATCTTAGAACATAATGGATAATAGGGATCAAACCCTAACAAATCTAACTCGATTACATGGTAAATCTCATCCAACCCATCACCGTCCAGCAAGCCTACAATGGAATTACTCACGCACGGCGGTGAGCATCATGAAATTGGTGATGGAGGATGGTTGATGATGACGACGGCGATGGATTCCCCTCTTTGGAGCCCCAAACGGACTCCAGATCAGCCCTCCCGAGAGAGATTAGGGCTTGGCGGCGGCTCCGTATAAGTAAAACACAATGAATCCTTCTCTCCGATTTTTTTCTCCCCGAACATGAATATATAGAGTTGGAGTTGAGGTCGGTGGAGCACCAGGGGGTCCACAAGGCAGGG
>NC_041393.1:348914537-348934616 GCF_002162155.2 Triticum dicoccoides | reverse complement strand
CTTGATTATTTCGACAATATTTTTTATTAATTCCAAAAATATTCTCCGTGGAGTTTCAGGTCATTCCGAGAACTTCTATTTCTACACAAAAATAACACCATGGCATTTCTGCTGAAAACAACGTCAGTCCGTGTTAGTTCCATTCAAATCATGCAAGTCAGAGTCCAAAACAAGGGCAAAAGTGTTTGGAAAAGTAGATACGATGGAGACGTATCACACACCGCCAGATGGGCCGCTGCCGAGCAACCGAGCCACCCTCCTGCACCTTCATCCGCCGGATCCGCGCAGCCAGGAGCCACCAGAGCGCCGCCAGGGGCCGGATCTGCGCCGGGGCCACTGTAGTAGCCGCGGACCTGCAGCACCCGAGCCCCTCCACCACCTGCACTGGGAGAACGGATCCCACCGCCGCCGGCCGCCAGGGGGCTTTGCATGCAGGCGTGCGCCAGCGGCGGCGAGGGGGATGGAGGGGATGGGGGAGTGGAGGTGCCGGCGCTGGGGGTTCCGCCTGTGCCGCCCCTAGGAGTGACGCGGGGGCGCTCGTGTTCTAGTTGGAGTCCATTGTTTTTTATAGTGTTTTTTTGTTCTGGCGTACGGATTTCTAAATGCATCATGTAACTTATTGGCATGCAGAAGGTAATATTACGTCCATCCATTTGGTTTTATAGAATGAAGACTGGTTCTTTCTTCATGCTATAGTCTTACCTGGAGTGCTTTTGTTTTCTTACCTTGTAAAGGTGTGGACGTGGGAGACGGTTTAGGCCGTAATCTTACCTTGAGTGCTTTTATTTTCTTACATTGTAAAGGTGTGGACATGGGAGATGGACTGGGGTGAAGAATAAGAATTCATCACCCTAGGTGATGAATATATATATTGGAAGGAACACAGTTGTATCCCGTTAAACTGATGCATTGGACATGTCACCAGCATACTAGTTCAGTACAAACAACGGTAGATGGCCAACACACACCCCACGGTTACCATTTCCCTAACGGAGCACCATGGACAACAAGTTCATGAGCTACTCCATTACATGATCATGGTACAACCAATATTCAGAAGTTTTCAAAACTAACATAAACATGGCTTCTATTTCTCTAATGTAACGCCCCAAGTCCGATGCGCCAGGTGTCTTCCAGTTATTCGCCGACGTTGCCATGTCATTTGTTTGCGTGTTGCATTTTGCCATGTCATCATGTACATTTCAACTGCATGTTTTTCAAATCTTGCATTCGTTCGGGTCCTCCAAGTTCTCTCCGTTGTCCGTTCTGAGCCCCGATACTCTCGCACGCGCCCGTGGCACCTCCGAAATATTGTTTTATAAGTGGCATAAAAACATTCTCGGAATGGGTTGAACGTTGGCGTGCGGTCTTATTATAGTGTAGATAGACCGCCTGTCAAGTTTCATCGCATTCGGAGTCTATTTGATAGCCCAACCGTTAAACATACAGCCACAATATAACCGGTGTAATCGTCGGACGTTTCGGTCTCCGAAATAGTTGCCGGGCTGCCCTCCCCTTCTCTCTTCTCTGTCTAGCCCATCTAAACACAGCCCACTAACCCCTCCTAGGCCCAGCCTACCCCTTCCTTTGCTCGGAACCGTCCGATCGAGATCAGAGGGCTCCGAAATCGTCCCCAAAACCCCCCTAAACCTAGCCTTTTCCCTATATAAACCCACCCCTAGTCCATTCTGGTCATCCTAACATAGACCTACCCTACCCCTCCTTCTTCCCGCAGCCAGCCGCCACCTCCCACTACCAAATCCGCGCCCGGCCACCCTTGCTCTGCCACTTGTCGCCGTCCTAGTGGCCAGTGCCGCCTCCAACCGCCGCTTCCCATCCAACCGCGCACCTGCACCTGTCCAGCCCAGCCTCATAGCCGCGCGGGCCCGGCCGCCGCGCGCCCGCAGACACCTGCGCCCCTGCCCCGAGCAGCGCTCGCCCACGACTTTCGTCGGAGCTGTGCCACCCAGCTCCTCCCCGCCTCCTCGCATCGGTCGCCGCAGGTGACCCAAGCGCCGCCGCTGACCTCTCCCCGTCCCATGCCGCCGTCCCAGGCCCGCCGACCCCACCTTCCTCAAGCTCCCATCACCGTGCCAACTTTCACCGCCGCCCTGGATTACAGCCACCGCCGGCGACCTGCAGCTCCCCGACCTCCGTCCGCCGCACCATCGCTCGGATCCGGCGATCCCCGGCGTCCTCCCCTTGCCGGAGCAACCCCGCCATCACCGGATCGAGCCGCCGCCGCCGTGGTCTTCGCCTCGCCCCGTTAGTGCCGCTGCCAGCTGGGCCCCGCATGCCGACCCAGCGAGAACCGACCGGACCGGCCGGTTCGACTGATCCGGGCGGCCCGACCAAACCACCCTCCAATTTTTCCTGAGCTACCCCGAGCCGGCCCAATAGGCCCTACGTGAGCACCCGACAATTATCCCCTGCTCGTGCGATATTTTGCTACATTGCGCTCATCCCTGTTTTTTTTGAAATATGGCCAAGTCCCTGAAATTCAACATCATGTGTGCATGTTTGACCTGTTGTAACTTGTTGCATGATTATCCCTTTGGAATGTACGATATGTCGAAATGTTCATCTCTTGATGATCTACATGATGGGTGCATTTGCATTTATGTTACTGTTCATATTGATGCCTTAATCTTCGTTGCAAAACTGATATGTGATATAAACTGTTGGAATCTGTTGATTGTTAACATCATATATGCATCTTGTGAGTGGTGTAACTTTGTCCCTGTTGATCCTATGATGATGATCTTCATACGAAAATTTTCTTCTCTTCATGCTATACATGTTGGTTTGCTTTGAATTAATGTTAGGGTGCATATTGACATATTAATCCCTGTTGCAAAAGTGCATGTTGCTGTTAACTGCTGAAAACTGTTATAGCTTGCCTATTTGTCATTTTTATATCTTTTTGTGTGATTTTCTTTTGGGCATCATGTCTACATGTTTTAGGAGAATAATCATGCCATATTTACAGGAGTGCAATCCATGTATTTGGATATGCCCTTTAGTGAGTGCAACAAGCTCGTGAAGTGGGCTACTTGCTGTTGATGTTCTGTCAATGCTGAATCTGTCATATCTTGTTGCTATGTTTGCTTGATGCTACCAATTAATCCATGCATAATCTGGAGATGCTTAGTTGACATGTTTTGATGTACATGTTATGCTCTATCATTACATGTATTTTTATGCCCTATATATGTCCTGTAGAATATTTGTGCATTGCCATGAACATGCCTATATGTTGTTCCAGTTTTCTGTTAACTTCATTATGCCTTATTGTGAGCTTGTTATTGATTGATCCATGTATCTTTTGGAGATGATTCAATTACATGTTTTGAAGTAGGCTATGATAACTCTGTTAAAATGCCATGGTTGTTAATTTTGGACTTCATATGCCTCTGTTCCATTCTTGCAAACGTGGTATCATAATGTTGCTGTTTTACACTTGCTGAAACTGTTTTAAAATTCAATCTTGTCTTGTTGGTTCCCACTAATTCATGAGTCATATGTATATGATTCCATGATGTTATTTTCTATTTGTTATGTTTACTTTGATGCCATGCCCTTGGTTGCTATGTGTAGTTGCTGTAGCATCTTTGTTTCATGCCTCCAACATGTCATCATATTAACTCTGCTCATGGATATGCTCCTGTGTTATAAAGTTGCTTTTTGCATTGATCATATTGGTTTAATATTGATGCCTATGAACCTGAACCTTAATTATATTTGAAGTATATTATCTTTCAATTAAGTGCATGTCAAGTGTGTGCTCATATGGTTCCTGTAGCATGTGGTTTTGATGTTTGCAAAGTGCCTACTTGCTGTTTTGGGCAGATTGTTGTTATAACTTGTTTGGAGTGTATGTGTTGCACCGTTGCTCTGTTTTGAGAATGCTCTATATGAAACTTGCTTAGAATTGCATGTAGTTTCATCATGTCATGTTGAATCCTTGTTTTATGTGTGTTTGCTTGATGTTTGAATGCATTTTGCATCAATGCCATGTTTAACTTGTTTTGCTCATATCTTCTAGGCCGTAGCTCCGAATTAAATGAACTTTATATGTAACTTGACTAGATTTTCACGTAGGTCATCTTGGTGCATCTTAACTTACTGTTTAACAACTTGAACATAAGGTTTATTCAGATCTGGACCAATTTTTAAATTTGCATATGAGGACTTACCAAATTTGTTATATGTTGTTCCCGACCTCATTTAAACTTGCTTTGATGTGTTGTTTTTGTTTGCATCATCTCTTGCATTGAGTAGCATCATATATCCTTGTCATGCATCATACTTAGTTGAGCATCATGTCATGTTTATGTGTCGTGTGCCGGTTGTGCTTCTTCTCGATAGTTCCTGTTTTGTTGCGATCCTAAGGATTCGTTCATCTACGCTTAGTTCGTCTTCGCCCATTCGTCTTCTTCATGGACTCGTTCTTCTTCCTTTCGGGATTTCAGGCAATATGACCGTTACCCTGGATCTCACTACTATCATTGCTATGCTAGTTGTTTTGATGCTATCGCTTTGTCGCGCTTCCTACCACTTGTTTATCAAGCCTCCCAAATTGCCATGTCAGCCTCTAACCTTTTTCACCCTTCCTAGCAAACCGTTGTCTGGCTATGTTACCACTTTGCTCAGCCCCTCTTATAGCATTGTTAGTTGCAGGTGAAGTTGAAGATTGCTCCAGGTTGGAACATGATTATGTTGGGATATCACAACATCTCCTACTTAATTAATGCATCCATATACTTGGTAAAGGGTGGAAGGCTCGACCTTATGCCTGGTGTTTTGTTCCACTCTTGCCGCCCTAGTTTCCGTCATACCAGTGTTATGTTCCTTGATTTTGCGTCCCTAACACAGTGAGGGGTATGGGACCCTCTTGACAGTCCGCTTTGAATAAAACTCCTACAGCAAGGCCCAACCTTGGTTTTCCATTTGCCTAACAACCTATATCTTCCCCTTGGGAGTTATAAACCCGAGGGTCATCTTTATTTAATCCCCCCGGGCCAGTGCTCCTCTGAGTGTTGGTCCGAACCGAGCAGCCTGCGGGGCCACCTCGGGGAACTCGAGGGCTGGTTTTACTCGTAGCTTGACTCATCCGCTGTGTCCTAAGAATGAGATATGTGAAGCTCCTATCGGGATTTGTCGGCACATTCGGGCGGTCTTGCTGGTTTTTTTACCATTGTCGAAATGTCTTGTGCACCGGGATCCCGAGTCTGATCGGATGTCCCACGATGTAGGATTGTCTCCGCGGATCATGAGCTTGGGCTAAGTTGGCACACCCCTCCAGGGTTTAAACTTTCGAGAGCCGTGCCCACAGTTATTTGGCAGATGGGAATTTGTTAATATCCGGTCGTAGAGAACTTGACACCAGACTCGAATCAAAATACGCAACCGCGTGTATAACCGTGATGGTCTCTTTTCGAGTGGATCGAGAAGAGAACACGGTGGTGTTACGTTTGAATGTAAGTAGTTCAGGATCACTTCTTGATCATTACTTGTTTGCGACCGTTTGCGTAGCTTCTCATCTTATTCTTGTATTCGTAAGTTAGCCGCCATATCATGCTTAGTCGCTGCTGCAACCTCACCATTTATCCATTCCATCCCCTTTAAGCTTTGCTAGTCTTGATACCCATGGTAATGGGATTGCCGAGTCCTTGTGGATCACAGATTACTACAACAACAATTGCAGGTACAGGTAATGCGATGATCATGATGCGAGAGTGATGTTTACTTGTTTTGGAGTTCTTCTTCTGCTTCTTCTTCATTCAGGGGATAGGTTCCTGGCCGGCAGCCTGGGCTAGCAGGGTGGATGTCGTTTGAGTTTCTATTTGTGTTTCATCCGTAGTCGGATGTTGCTCTTGTGTATGAGTTTGTTGTATTCATGTGGCATTGTATGCCTCTTGTATGTATCCCCAACTATTATGTAATGGTACGATGTAATGATATCCACCTTGCAAAAGCGTCTCCAATATGCGCTTCTATCCTTAGTGGGACCTTCGAGTTCCTTTAGGATAGGGTCGCATGTTGGGCGTGACATCTAAATAGAACACCCAGCGGCGCTAGATCATAATCATTTGACGTAATAGCTTTCTTCATGATTGTTGAATCTGTCTCCAGAACCACGTGATGACACCCCATTGCTGATGTGATTTGAATCACATGGTGAAGAGCTCGAGCTTCAGCTTGAAGTGCACTTCCGACTTCCTGAAGATGACCTTGTCCAGCCGCAACTACAACACCTCGATCATTCCTGACAATGAAAGTCCCAGCCACCTGAAAGATATAGTTCCGGAAAGGCCCCATTTGTGTTGATTTTTAGAAATTATGCATTGGTCGAGACCATTGCCACTGCATCTTATTCTTTGGTGTTACTTTCTTTACTTGCATGTTGTTATTATTCCAAAACACAAACTGTGATGGAGATCATTATCTCTCTAGTTGTTCTTGTTTTTTCTCCTCAATTTGCTTTATTCCTTTCTGCCCAACAGATCCAGAGCAACAAGCTATGAGAGTCTTATCTTCATTCATATTGAAAATTTCTTGTAGGAGAGAGGGGCCACTTGGGCATCCAACAATTACCTCTCTTATCTCTACATTACTAAGCTCCCATGAAATGGAGCCTATGGTTGATTGTAGACTTTGGTCAAATGGTGGGCCCCGCTGAAGAGAGAGGAAATGTGGGATTGCCTTTTGTGTATCGCTCGAGGGTGTGTAGTGGCCCATGGAACACACTGGTTTTCTAGCCAATGATTACTACGTGACAACGTACTAGTAGAAGCGAAAGTAAAGTTGATTTTTTCTAGATTGTCTGGTTTTTTGTTTGGGTCGATCACATCGTCCAACGGTGCCCAATGCATTTTATTCCGAGTCCACTTAAAGAAAATAATTCCGAAAACATGCATTCGAATTAAACATAACTAAACATTAAATGGTCGGTCAACCACCGGCCAAAATCCACTTAAACATTAATAAATCATTGAAAAAACTAAATAAATGCGCCTCCCAGCCACCCAACACACTGCCCTAGGCGACACCATCGTTGCCATCGTCGCCGGTGAGGTGAATGAAGGCTGGCGGCGGCCCAGCCCATGAGAATGCAGTCTCCCATGACACCCACACCGACTCCTCTGGCGTCTGCTCAACTGGCGGCATTGCCACGCGGCGCGCACTCCTCCTTCTCTTGCTCCCTGCGCTCTTCCTCCACCTCCCGTGACCAGCAGGCACGACGCTCCTCCTCCTCGTGCTCGGCCTGCATCCGGCGCTTGCCATCGGTGTGCCCCTTCGACAGGTGGAGCTGTCACCAGTGCTCCAGGTAGGTCTCCTCTTGCTCCGGTGTGGCACCCATCACGATGGGCGGCGTGTTCACCCACCCGCGGAGGATGCCGGTCCACACGTATTTCTTTGAATCCGACTCCGTGGGCGGCGTGGGCGTGGGCGTGAGCGCCAGTGTCTGCTCGGGCAGCGGTGGGGCATAGGTGCAGTCCCTGTCGCAAACAGCGCGAGGGCCTCCTCCAAGCCGCCCCAACGCATATCCTCCTCGCGTTGGCTCTCCTCCAGGGCGCACTGGAGCGCCGCCTCTAATGCGACCTGGTAGGCTGCCTCCTCCTCCGGCGCCACCTCCGAGGGTGACGCACAAACCCAAGGTTAAGATGCACGTCATCGCGGTGGGCCACCTCATGCTCCATGTCGAACCAAGCCTCCAAGTTGGGGGAGTCTGGCGCATAGGCAACATATCGTCGCTACTCCAGCATCAGGAGAGTGTGGCGCTTGCACACCTCCTCCACGTGCACCTGCGACGACCGCGACACCACCGACACCGGGATGCGGTGCGGGTCAAGGTCCCAGCCATGTGGGAGGTCAACACCGGCCACGACAGCGGCTGGCAGTAATGCCAGTGCCAACACGCTTGATGCATCGAGATGTATAGTTGGTCCCGTGGCCGGCAACAACTAGCCACATGCGGATCCATCACGTAGGTTGATCGGGCGACAACAAAGGTGGAGGCGGCGCACGGGACCTGTTGGGGATATTACCACTAGGCGTGAACCGGCCTGCTTGGGCCGGGATAACTTCATTAGTGGTATGAACAGATGAAGGCCCAAGGCCTGTAGCCGGTTTAGAACCTGTAGCCGTAAACCGGCCTGATGTGCAACTTGTATTGTAAGTTAGGAACAGAGAGATACCAACCAGGATATGAGTATGGACCGGTTGGGACTCTATGGACCGATGGGCGTCACTCGTGTATATAAGGGGACGACCCGGCGGCGGTTCAGGGGGAGAACAACAACTCGAGTCTAGGTGAAGCTTGTTTGCTCCCTAGCCATCGAGACCACATCAATTCCATCGCAACTAGACGTAGGCTTTTACCTTCATCGAAGGGGCCGAACTAGTATAAAACCCTCGTGTCTTTGTGTCCGCTTTAACCCCTTCAAGTAAATCCGTAGTGATGGCTCCACGACTAAGTCCTTTCGCTAGGACATCTGCCGTGACAAATCCACGACAGGACCCATGGCTAGCATTTGCACTATTGGCGGCAAGGGGAGTGAGCGTGGCCAAATGTGGATAGGGAGGAGAAGTGGATGAGCCGGACATCTGCATCGACCTCGTCGAGACGGCTTAGCGTGCGAGATCTACCCAGGATAAACCGGCCGTGAAGCGTGCCTTCGTTGGAGTCATCCACAGAGGAGGGCGTGAGGACGAGTCAGAACACGGTAGCGAGACCATCGTCTATTCCGGCGACGAGTCCTCGACCGGAGAGACCGAATCACTATACCAGTTACAAGACGACCAGGTTAGGGGCTGTTCCGATGGCGACAGTATTCCGGACCCCCCAGGCCAGGTCAACCGGGTTGGAATATTCATGGCTGGCACATAGGCGGCGAATCACTCTTCGACCGTCGCAGCGATGCTCTCCGGATTAGCAGTGGCAGCAGCAGCCGGGGCAGGAGGCCTTGTGCACCCACCGGTTCAAGTTCTATCTGATCTGTTTGATGCACTAGCTGCGCTTATGGCAGAGGACAATCCGGCGGATCAGGAGGCCCATAATGCAGAAATTGCAAAGGTGAGAGAGCAGATCGTGCAAGCCAAAGCGGATCTGGCCGCAGAAAAAGACAGGATGGCCGCAGAGCGGGCCGCTTTGGACGCTCAGGCTTATAAGCTCATGCTTGACCAGAACGCATCACAGGAGGTCTTAAAGCGGAAGCACAGATCACGCCTGCCGTTAGGGTTTGATCCCCGGAATCTCTTTCACACTCCAGGAGCTGGACCCAGTAATCCGCCACACCACCTGGAGACAAATCGGATTGAGGCACCAGGACCAGGGGGGACGGTCCAACCTCGCCTGATGGAACCTCCTCAGCAGAACATTGTGATTCTTTCGCCGGTCCAGACGCCCCTAGGTCATTATTCTAATCCTATGGACAACCTTGTTGCAGCTGCCGCGCGATTAGAGGCTATCCCAGTTGAAGGGGACTCTCCGCAAGCGATAGAGATGCGCCGGGTTAAGGAGCTTCTCCGGACCGCGCTGATTCAGTAGGAAGCATATTCATACAGCCGTGATCGGATTCACTCTACGCCCCGTCCAAGCCGGAGCTATAGCAGGCGCTTGGATGAACCGGCCATATCGAGCAATGCGCGAGGCCGTGAGGCGGCCCGTGGCAATAACCTGGCAGGTGGTGTTCGCGATGCTCAGGATGTGGTGGACCGGGCCCGGGCATGAAGGGAGGCCGAGTTAGCAGCACAGGATGATGCAGGTCAACTTACACCGGTTCGCCCTACCACCTTCGCCGGACCAGGAGTCGCATCCGCTTTGGGAGTGCCTTGTTTAATCCCCGCTTTACGCAATGTGCGCCTGCCCAAAGATTTCAAGGGTCCACGCAAGGTGCCGAATTACACCGCTGATTTATCCCCTGAAGCGTGGATAGAGAGTTATGAGATGGCCATGGAGATGTTAGACGTGGATGAGACCGCGTGGGCAAAATACTTCACCATGATGCTGGAAGGCACGACTCGTACCTGGTTGAAGAGCCTACCGCCCAATTCTGTCGGCTCATGGGCCCAGTTGCGGGCCCGGTTTATCCAGAATTTCAAGGATACGTGTAAGCAGCCCAAGTCCATAGTAGACCTGGCGGCCTGTGTCCAGGGGGAAGGAGAATCAACGACCCATTGGGTGCGCCGTGTTTCGGAAATTTTGCACTCGTCCGACAGGATTAATGCTGACTCTGCGATCTTAACCCTGGAAGGCAACTGCCGGTTTGAGCCTTTAAAATTGAAATTGGGACGCATGAAGCGGTTCTGTAATGACATGGGAACCCTCATGGCCGCTCTAGTGAAGTATGCTGATTCGGACAGTACCAAGGATCCCGAGACTGATGATGATGAAGCAGGGAAGGGAAGGAAGAATAGCAACTCCAAACAGCAGCAATACAAACCGGCGGGTCATGGAAACGGAGGCAATCGCAAGGCGGATGGCAACATGGACTTTTTGGCCAACACTAATGCACAGGACAGGGGGCAGCGGCGCAGAGGTAAAGCGGCAAATCGTAATGGGGCTCCCAATCCTAACGCAAGCCGCTTGAGTTATTTGCTGAATCAGCCTTGCCCGAAGCACGGGACGAAGGAGGCGCCGGCTAACCATCTTTGGAAGGATTGTTATATCATGCAGGAGTTTAAAAACTCTAATGTCTTCCGGTATGATCACGGGTCAGGTGGCGGTTCAGGATCCGGTTTCCATGGGCCGGATCACGATGGAGCTTCCGGTTCAGGTCGCAATCAGGGCGGTCACAATCACCAGAATAATCAGAACGGCCAGCAGCAGCAGCAGCAGTAGCAGTCGGGTTATTAGAGCCAGCCAAAACAGTTGAACAATGGGAAATATCATGTTTTCACAACTAGCTTGGATAAACGTGACCGAAAACTCCACAAGCGAGCGGTGAATTCTGTTGAACCGGCCTTACCACATTACTTGCGCTGGTCGGAGCAGCCTATCGTGTGGAGCAGAGAGGATCACCCGCCCCGGGTTGATAATCCGGGCCAGCTAGCATTAGTGGTAGACCCTCAGGTGGGGGGTTATAAATTCACCAAGGTACTCATGGATGGAGGAAGCAGTATTAACATACTGTACTATGAGACATTCCGCCGCATGGGTTTAACAGACAAAGATCTCAGACCGTCTAATACGGTGTTCCATGGTGTGGTGCCTGGCAAATCTGCATATCCTGTTGGTAAGATAGCCCTGGACGTGGCTTTTAGGGACGAGCACAACTCCCGGTCGGAAAAACTAACATTTGAGGTGGTGAAGATCCGGAGCCCATATCATGCCTTGTTTGGCCGGCCGGCTTACGCCAAGTTCATGGCGCGGCCTTGTTATATCTACTTGCAGCTCAAGATGCCGGGTTACAAGGGGACAATAACGGTTCATGGGAGCCGTAGGGTCGCTTTGGAATGTGAGGAAGGTGATGCGGCTTATGCAGAGTCGGTCTGTGCCACGGAGGAGTTGAAGTACTATAAGGACAATGTTGATCCGGCGGATATGACTCCATTGAAGAAGCCGACTACAGAGCATGAGTCAGATCTGAAGTTCAAATCGGCAGCTGAGACCAAGCTTGTTGACTTCGTGCCCGGCGATTCATCTAAGCAGTTCACTGTCAGTGCCAATTTGGATCCCAAATAGGAAAGCGCGCTCGTCGAGTTCATCCGTGAGAATCGGGACATCTTCGCATGGAAACCATCCGACATGCCAGGTGTACCGAGGGAACTCGCTGAGCACACTCTTAATGTGGATCCTAGGTATAAACCGGTGAAACAATTCCTCCGCCGGTTTAACGAAGAAAGGCGAAAGGCCATTGGAGAGGAAGTGGCCAGGCTTTTGGCAGCTGGCTTTATCATTGAGGTGTTCCATCCAGAGTGGCTTGCTAATCCGGTGCTGGTTCTTAAGAAAAATGGCACTTGGCGTATGTGTGTGGATTACACAGATCTTAACAAGGCCTGTCCAGCGGATCCTTTTGCCCTCCCCCGCATTGACCAGATCATTGATGCCACGGCGGGTTGTGAGCGTTTGAGTTTTTTGGATGCATACTCTGGATATCATCAGATCAAAATGGCGGTTAAGGACCAGGAGAAAACAGCGTTTATTACTCCCTTTGGAGCCTTCTGCTATGTATCTATGCCCTTCGGACTCAAGAGTGCCCAAGCCACCTATCAACGGTGTGTACAGAATTGCCTGCATAAACAGATCGGCCGCAATGTGCACGCCTATGTGGATGATATTGTAGTAAAGTCAAGGCAGAAGGAGACGCTGGTGGATGACTTGAAGGAAACCTTTGACAACTTGCGGGTTTACAAGATGATGCTTAATCCGGCCAAGTGTGTCTTTGGTGTTCCGGCAGGCAAGTTACTGGGTTTCCTGGTGTCTAATAGAGGAATTGAGGCTAATCCGGAGAAGATTACAGCTATCACCTCCCTGGCTAAACCGAAGTGCATCAATGATGTTCAACGTTTGGCGGGCCGAATCGCCGCACTAAGCCGGTTTATCAGCCGCCTCGGAGAGAAGGCCATTCCTTTGTACCAAATGCTGAGGAAGACAGACCATTTCATTTGGAGTCCGGCTACTGATGAAGCATTTGAGGACTTGAAGCGGCAGTTAGCCAATCCGCCTGTTCTTGCAGCTCCGGTCGACAAAGAGCCACTATTATTATATGTAGCAGCCAATGCTCGGGCAGTTAGCGTGGCTATTGTGGTGGAACGCAAGGAGGCAGGCAAGGAATATCCGGTTCAGCGGCCAGTTTATTATATCAGCGAGGTGCTTATTGAATCTAAGTAAAGGTATCCGCATTGGCAGAAGCTGGTCTATGGTGTTTTCATGGCCAGTCGGAAGTTGAAGCAGTATTTTCAAGGGCACCCCATCACAGTGGTCAGTTCAGCTCCCTTGGGTGATATCATACAGAACCGGGAGGCGACTGGCCGGATTGCCAAGTGGGCTATAGAGCTTGGGCCGCACGGACTGAAGTATGTGCCTCGGACGGCGGTGAAGTCTGAAGCACTTGTTGATTTCATCAATGACTGGACGGAGCTACAAGCACCAGAGGAGAAGCCGGATCACACATATTGGACTATTCATTTTGATGGATCCAGGCAACTGGAAGGCTCGGGGGCTGGAGTCGTGTTAACTTCCCCACGAGGCGATAAGTTTTGTTATGTTCTCCGCTTAATGTTCCCTTGCACTAATAATGCAGCCGAGTATGAAGCCTTGCTCCATGGTCTCCGGATGGCTAAAGAGATGAACTTAAGCCGGGTTAAGTGCTTCGGTGACTCGGATCTCGTGGTTCAACAGGTGTCTGGCACTTGGGATTCTAGGGACCCGCTCATGATTGCATATCGTCGGGAAGTGGATAATATTGCGGGTTGCTTCCAGGGTTATCAAGTGGATCATGTGGACCGTCGGAAGAATGAAGCGGCGGACGCTTTAAGCCGTTTGGGCTCTCAGCGCAAACCGGTCCCGCCTAATATCTTTCTGGACGTGCTGCACAACCCGTCAGTCAAGCTCCCAGGTGAAGCGGATTTGGCTATTCCTGATCCGGAGGCTCAATTGGTGGCAGCATTGCATGCTATTCCGGATTGGACAGTTCCTTATCTTATGTACATGAACCGGGGGGAGTTACCAGAGGATGAGATTCTAGCCAGGCAAATAGTCCGGCGATCCAAGTCTATGACGATTGTCAATGGTGAATTGCACCGTCGCAGTGTATCAGGGCCATTTCAACGTTGTGTTTCTCCTGAGGAAGGCTGTGAAATCTTAAGAGAAATCCATGAAGGGGATTGTGGACACCACGCCGGTTCAAAGTCTCTGGTGGCAAAGGCGTTTCGTCACGGGTTCTACTGGTTGACAGCACATGCTGACGCGGAGGACTTGGTTAAACGGTTTGATGGATGTCAGAAATTTTCAAGGCGTGCTCATGTGCCGGCTCAAGAATTGAGGATGATCCCAATAATGTGGCCGTTTGCAACTTGGGGGCTGGATATGGTCGGACCTTTTAAAAGATCCAAGGATAAGAAAACCCACCTTTTGGTGGCAGTTGACAAATTTACCAAGTGGGTTGAAGCGGAGCCTGTCAGCAAGTGTGATGCAGCAACAGCGGTGCAGTTCATTAAAAAGGTGATTTTTCGGTTTGGCTTTCCACACAGTATCATTACTGACAATGGTACCAATTTATCTAAGGGCGCTATGAAGGAGTTCTGTGAACGAGAGCATATCCGGCTTGACGTGTCGTCAGTGGCACACCCCCAGTCCAATGGACAGGCAGAATGAGCTAATCAAGAGATCTTGCGAGGCATCAAACCCCGGCTTATGGTCCCATTGCAAAGAACACCAGGATGTTGGGTTGAAGAGCTACCATCTGTGCTATGGAGTATCAATACTACGCCAAACCGGTCCACAGGATACACGCCATTTTTCATGGTCTACGGAGCAGAGGCAGTTCTCCCTAGTGATATCCGGCATGATTCGCCTCGGGTGGCAGCTTATGTCGAAGTGGACAATGAGACAGCACGGCAAGACGCTTTGGACCTATTGGACGAGGAGCGTGATATAGCAGCTGCCCGTTCGGCGATTTACCAACAAGATCTTCGTCGCTATCACAGTCGCCGGGTTAGAACCAGAACTTTTCAAGAAGGAGATTTGGTGCTTCGGCTCATCCAAGACCAAACAGATATACACAAGTTATCCCCACCCTGGGAGGGACCTTTCATGGTCAGTAAGAATCTGCACAACGGGTCGTACTATCTGATTGATATTCGAGAGCATAAAGACTCATGTACATCAGAGGAGGAGACTAACAGGCCGTGGAATATAGCTCATCTTCGGCCTTACTACACTTGAGCCATCGGCTCTATCTATGTACATATCATGACAGTGTATATATTATCTTTGATATAATAAAACCGGAGCCTCAGCTAAAGCGGGGTCTCTGTCTTTCTTATCATGCATGGTTACATGGAGTGGCTCTGTTTTTAAAACGGACTCCGGTTTACCCCTTGACATTTGCTTTTTATACATCACTGGGGGCCTTGGTCGTGTCCGAACCAACGCGACACCTTTTGATAGGCGACAGCCACCAGATCACTTGGGGACATGGTCAAGTCTGAACCAGTCACGCCTCTTGGTCGGCCTAAGGCCACAAAATCACTTGGGGGCTTGGTCGAACCCGAACCATTGCCACGCCTCTTGATCTGGCATATATGCCATGAATCATTTGGGGACCTGGCTGACTTGAATCATTGTCACTCCTATTGGGAGCTTGGTCCTGTCCGACCATCGTAATACCATCTGATCAGCTCAGTATAGCATATTTTTGCAAACAGTTTTAATCATTGCCTTGGTTTCCATGGTATTTTCATGGCTTGTTTGTTCTTAGTTTTTGTTGGATTCCTTTTATGTCAACAAACACCTTTTTGTTTTTCCAGTTCAGCCTATGGATTTGATTCCCCTTTAATCCGGAGAAGTATGCCCGGTTTATTTTTATTTTTTTTCCTGTTAACATCATGGAGTAACAAGGGGGTTTATATTGACCCAGTACGGTCGATACGGGAGCTGTTTTCTCCCCCACTTGTTGACGGTAATGGTTTATAAAACCTTCCGCTTCAAAGCTTGGCTAAACCAGCTTCATGCCAAGACATGGCAGGAAATATGAATGGAGGTTTTTTTCGAACAAAAGCTTCAGTACTTATGCACGAAGGCATATTGAAGATAGAAGTATTAACTATCCTGTTACAAGGCATCACAGTGCCCGAATAAAGATCATTTGTTATTTTGGAAAGATTCCAAGGACAGCTATACAAACCGGCTCCCGGTTTAGGCCTGCTCCTCGTCATCATCCGCTTCAGCTTCTTCGTCCCTACCCATTGGCTGGAAATCAACAGTGGTCCAGTCGATTCCTATTAAAGCTTGGAAAACAGCCTCTTCATGTATCAGGGAAGACGGTTCAATATCAGGAGCGTAAGTGTGCTTACAGATTGGAGGGATCAGATTCTCCGCTTCAAGAGTTGGGGCAGGCACTCGCTTGTTCTGGTCATTGTATTGTGCTTGATAATGCGTCAAGTCTGCCTCTTCAGCTAGCTGACAGGCCAGAGGGTGCACTGCACGGTTTATTGCCCTTAAATCCTCTTTGTTGAATTCAGAGCCATCTTCCTTCAGGCTGGGATAGCCTTGAGATGCTTCCACAGGGTCGAAATCTGGCACCCATGCCTTTGCCCGGATCAAGGCGTTAATAGCTCCGGTTCGAGCAGCAGATTTCTTCAGCTCCTCCATCCGGGCCGGAAGCATCGACAACATGTTAAGAGTGTCCTGGATTAAAGAAGGTGCAGGGTTGTTATGAGAGGCTGTGGTGATGATCCGCTGGGCTCCGGTATATAATTGTTCCACTAAGGTGTAGGCAGCCTTCAGTTTCTTCCGCACATCGTTTCCCAAGTGCCCGATGCGTGTGCCTACAACAATATAGGGACGGTTTCAAACCGGATTTACGCTGCAGCAGGTTCAAATTATCACAAAAGTTAAAAGGAACTTACCAAAGATCGCAGCGGTCATGGAGTGTATTTGCCGCTTTACGGACGTCAGTTCATCCGCCACCGGTTTAAGGGCAGCTTCAACATTTTCCGCTCTTTTGGTTAAAGCGGCCTTCTCAGTGGCCCAATCAGCCCGCTCTTTCTTGAAGCCTTCCTTCAGCTGTTCAGCGGTGCTCAAGGCGCTGGTTAATTCTTCCTTTGCCTTGTCTGTTTCAGCTTGTTGAGTTTTCAAGGCCTCCTGCAAATCAGCAATCCGGTCCTCCTTGATTCTCACCTCAGCCTGCATACATACAGCATTTAGCTTTAAACAAGCGGTCCAAGAAATTGAAGTATCAACCACATAACAAAGTTATACGTCTGATACTTGGGGGCTAATGAACCTTCAGTTTTCAAAAGTTACTAGATTGCAAAGTCCCAAGCTCAATACAGGTATTCAACTTGGCACTTGGGGGCTAATGGCTATTTGCTCAAATTATGTTCTAAGGGTAGTTTTCTGTTGGAGCCCCGGTCTAATTCTGCTAAGTTAAACTGGCCCTTGGGGGCTATATTAATGGATTTCAAAAGTGTTGAGGATCATATTCAAGTCCCGGTTTGACGAAGGCTACAAACCGACCCTTGGGGGCTAGGAGGATTGATGCAAAGGCAGTCAGTAAAGAAGTAAGTTACCTCAAATTTATCCCTCTTTATTTTTACCAGACCAGCTTCACAGTCACGGCTAGTATAAAGCCGGTTTAGATAGCCGGAATGAAGATCTTGGGCACTCAGAGCAGCATATGTCTCCAGTTCAACATCCCATTTTTCTTTATTCAGAGCAGAAAAATCCTCTTTTATGGTATTCTTGGTTAAGGTGACAGGATTCCCGGGTTCAAAGCGGCCTACACCGGTAATCACAACATCATCATCTTTGGACTCGCCGGTTTGTGTTAGTGTGATCGGTTTGTCAGCAGGACTGTGGGATTTCTCAATCCGGACGGAGCTGACAGGCGGGTCAGCAGAGACTGAAGTATTAATAGGCCTCTCTTCGGGAATAGCATCTTCTTGTAAAGGAGGATCATTGGGAATATCCTCAGGAGCAAATGCTTCAAGATCTGGCGTTTTGTCATGTTCTGGGGCTACATCTTCTTCAGCCGCTTTATCCAGGCGGGCTTTCTTGCTCGGTTTAGGTTTGGCTCTGAAAGAAAATCAAAGAGTCAAGGAAAAGCATAAGCCATTACATAGTGTACTGGAAGCATATGTTCAGCTTAGCTTACCCAAGAACCGTTTTTAACGGTGGCGGCTGAGTGGCCGACGATTCACCAGAAGATGAATGAGAAGTAACCTGATAATCGGAGTCGGATGGGTTAAGAGGTTGACGGAAGAAACTCGCTTTAGGATGTAAATCAACAAAAAGGTCAGAGACCTCGGAGCGGCGTTTTCGAACCGGACTGTTTGGTAAACCGGTGGAGGTAACTACCTGGCCACTGTGCCGGGTTGTGCGGCGAGCTTCATGTTGCTGAGTCTTCATAAGAAATTTAGGATCCAAATAAGCAAGAGGATGAGAAAATTTAACTTTCCGGTTTGCCTGTCGAAATTTTGGCAAAGGCAAGACTTCTGAATCGGAAGAGAGAATAGTTACCTCAACGAATTCCACATTGCTGGCTTCAGCGTCGTCCTGACAAGCATCATCATCAATAAGGCGTGTAAAAAATAAGCCAAGCGAGTCAAATTGTACCTCAAGGTCCGGGTTACCCACATCGTCATCAATAGCTGGATCAGATGAAGCGGTGGTTTTTCTCTTGTGAGCTGGCTTCTTGATAACCTTGGTCTTGGGACGGATTGGCCGCCCTGCTTTCTCCGTTTTGTCTTGAGAAAGCTTCTTGCTCCAAAACGGATTATCGCCCTGGATTAGCAGTAATTAAATGTCAAACAGATAAAGCAGTAACCGGTTCAACAATAGAGCAATTAAAATCTTACCGCTGGCGGTTTGTTGGTAGTGCAGTAAGGAGGCAGACCGGTTTGAGCACAGAGGTGCTCCGGTTCATTCAACATCTTTTTTACAGATTCTATGACTTCATCATCGGGGAGTTAGATTTTAGTGTGTCGGAGTGGGTCATCGACACTATCAGTATACTTGCACATCAAACTGGAGCGCCGGCTCAGAGGCAGTATTCTCCATGATATCCAACAGCGTGCAAGATCTATTCCCGTTAAGCCGTTGGCCATAAAAGCTCGGAGCTTGGACAGTTGCGGAGCGTATTTAATTCTTTCCTTGGCGCTTAGTCTTTGTGGAAAAGGGTGCGTGTTGCTGAGCCGTTCCGGACGGAAGCCAGGCAAGGGATTTTCATTGTCAGGAGAGGTATCCTTGCAATAAAACCAAGTTGCATTCCACTCCTTGGGGTGAGTATGGAGTTTGACGTGGGGATAAGTGATCTCCTTCCTCTTCTGAATGGCCATACCGCCCAATTCAGTGTTGGGGCCATTAGTGAATTCAGTGCGACAGTTTAAATGGAAGAGGTCTCTAAACAACTCACTGAAGGCTCCTCTTGAAAGTATACCTCAGAGAGCACTTGAAAGTGGCATAGATTGGTAACAGAGTTGGGGCCAATATCCTGTGGACGGAGCTGAAAATTGGCTAACACATCCCGGTAAAATTTAGAGCCGGGCGGTTTGAAGCCCCGGGCCAAGTGATCTGCGAAGACCACAACCTCTCCTTCCTGGGGGGTGGGAGGACATTCATTTCCAGGAACCCTCCAGTGGATCATATCTTTACTGTCTAAAGCGCCGATCAAGACTAGATCATCCAACTGTGATTCCGTGACGCGAGAAGGAACCCAATTGCACTCATACACTTGTTTGGCCATGGCGAGATCTACAAGAAATAGGTGATCCGGTTCAAGAACACGCTGGGTAAAAGAGGGTGTTGATCTAAACTACTATAAACCGGGGACAGTACCTATAAACCGGTCTTCCACAATGCGGCATCATGTGGATTCTGGCGGTTCAACCAGGGGACTAATGGTATATACCGGTTTAGTAACTTTTTTCTATGATAAGTTAAACCGCCTGACCTAAGCATCGGAAGAAATTGAAGCTATGGATAACTAGGTATGCAGAAACAAGTTGTGACGCCCCCGATTCAATCGTACACTAATCATACACGCAAATGTGTACGATCAAGATCAGGGACTCACGGGAAGATATCACAACACAACTCTACAAATAAAATAAGTCATACAAGCATCATAATACAAGCCAGGGGCCTCGAGGGCTCGAATACAAGTGCTCGATCATAGACGAGTCAGCGGAAGCAACAATATGTGAGTACAGACATAAGTTAAACAAGTTGCCATAAGATGGCTAGCACAAACTGGGATACAGATCGAAAGAGGCGCAGGCCTCCTGCCTGGGATCCTCCTAAACTACTCCAGGTCGTCGTCAGCGGGCAGCACGTAGTAGTAGGCACCTCCGGTGTAGTAGGGGTCGTCACCGACGGTGGCGTCTGGCTCCTGGACTCCAGCATCTGGT
>NC_041393.1:348911599-348914187 GCF_002162155.2 Triticum dicoccoides | reverse complement strand
AAAGCAACCGTGAGTACTCATCCAAAGTACTCGCAAGCAAGGAACTACACTACATATGCATGGGTATATGTGTAAGGAGGCCATATCGGTGGACTGAACTGCAGAATGCCAGAATAAGAGGGGGATAGCTAGTCCTATCGAAGACTACGCTTCTGGCAGCCTCCGTCTTGCAGCATGCAGAAGAGAGTAGATTGAAGTCCTCCAAGTAGCATCTCCAAGTAGCATCTCCAAGTAGCATCGCATAGCATAATCCTACCCGGCGATCCTCCCCTCGTAACCCTGAGAGAGAGCGACCACCGGTTGTATCTGGCACTTGGAAGGGTGTGTTTTATTAAGCATCCGGTTCTAGTTGTCATAAGGTCAAGGTACAACTCCAAGTCGTCCTGTTACCGAAGATCACGGCTATTCGAATAGATTAACTTCCCTGCAGGGGTGCACCACATAGCCCAACACGCTCGATCCCATTTGGCCGGACACACTTTCCTGGGTCATGCCCGGCCTCGGAAGATCAACACGTCGCAGCCCCACCTAGGCAAAACAGAGAGGCCAGCACGCCGGTCTAAACCTAAGCGCACAGGGGTCTGGGCCCATCGCCCATAGCACACCAACACGTTGCGAGGGCGGCCGAAAGCAGACCTAGCCTAGTGGCGTTCCAGTCCAATTCGGCGCGCGCCGCTCCGTCGCTGACGTTTGAAGTGCTTCGGCTGATACCACGACGTCGGGATACCCATAACTACTCCCGCGTAGATGGTTAGTGCGTATAGGCTCGTAGCCAACTCAGATCAAATACCAAGATCTCGTTAAGCGTGTTAAGTATCCGCGAACGCCGAACAGGGCCAGGCCCACCTCTCTCCTAGGTGGTCTCAACCTGCCCTGTCGCTCCGCCACAAAGTAACCGTCGGGGACCGTCGGGAACCCAGGCCCACCTCTACCGGGATGGAGCCACCTGTCCTTTCAGCCCCCAACTCCGAACAGTATCACAGGTAATGTAACAGTGTAAAGTATATAGTATATGCCCGTGATCACCTCCCAAAGTGATCACAGCCCAGTAGTATAGCATGGCAGACGGACAAGAGTGTAGGGTCACTGATGGAACACTAGCATCCTATACTAAGCATTTAGGATTGCGGGTAAGGTATCAATGACTGTAGCAGCAATGACAGGCTATGCATCAGAATAGGATTAACGGAAAGCAGTAACATGCTACGCTACTCTAATGCAAGCAGTATAGAATAGAATAGGCGATATATGGTGATCAAGGGGGGGGGGCTTGCCTGGTTGCTCTAGCAAGAGAGAGGGGTCGTCAACACCGTAGTCGATCACAGGGGGGTACTAGCAGCGGCCTCGGGATCTACCGGAAAAGTAACGGAGGGGGAACATAATAAATAACAGAGCAATCAAAGCATAACATGACAAATGCGGTGCTAGAGGTGATCTAACGCAGGGATAGGTGATACCGGTGAAGGGGGGAAACATCAGGGAAAATATCCCCGGTGTTTCGCGTTTTTGGACAGATGAACCGGAGGTGAAATGTTGCAGGTTCACTATGCTAGGGACGCGTGGCGGACGAACGGGCTGCGTATCCGGAATCGTCTCGTCGTTCTGAGCAACTTTCATGTACAAAGTTTTTCCATCCGAGTTACAAATTATTTTATATTAATTTTCAAAGTTTTAATTCATTTTCTAATTTATTTTAATTCGAAATTAATGTTAAATTGCTAGATGTACCCAGCACAGTGTACACAAAAATTGTACACAGGCTGACAAGTGGGACCAGGGGAACCCTTTTGACCAGTCAAACTTTGACTGGTCAACAGGGGTGGGGCCCCCTGTCATTGACTGTCTAGTTAACTAACATGTTTACTTAGCTAATTAGATAGTTAATTGGTTAATTAAGCAACATTAATTAAGTTAATTAATTAATTCTTCTTCTTTTTTTTAACAGGGGTGTGAGGGGGGCCCACTGGGCAGTTGCCCATAGGGCCAAACGGGCGCGGGCGATGGATCGGGTGCGGGGCGCCAGGACGTGGCTGAACCCAACCGGGCGCCGGACAGGGGAGGGCGCCGGCTGCGGCGAAGGTAGCAGGGGCCGCGGTTGGCTGGGCGCCGGCGGTTGGCTGCCGCGGGCGGCGCCAGCAAGGGCAGGCGCGAGAGGGGGGTGGCGCCTGCGGGCGCACACGGGGAAGGTCGGAGTGGGGCGGCGAGCGGCCATGAGTGTGGCGGACGCGGCGGCCGTGGGTGGTCGCGGTTGGGGCCGGGACGGAGCTAGGCGCGCGTTGGGCGCCGTTCAGGCGCAGCGCGGGGAGGAGGAGGGGAGAGGAGGCCGGGGGCGGGCACGGAGCAGGGGAAGAGCGGAGGAGAGGCTGGGCCTCACTTGCGGTGCAGGGGAACGGGGCGGCGAGGCTTGGTGATGCGCGTCGGGGAGGAGGACGAGGAAGGCGTGCGGTCCGGCGGGGAGGCCGGCGAGGTCTAGGCGGCGGCACGTGCACCGGGCGGCGAGGGCGCGGTCGGGGATGGGCGCCTGCGTCGGGATCGGGCGCGGCCCCGATCTAGATCGAGACGAGGGGGAGAGAGACGTGGGGGAGGAG
>NC_041393.1:348895215-348911120 GCF_002162155.2 Triticum dicoccoides | reverse complement strand
GGGGGGGGGGTCTTTCTTCCTTTTTTTTGTTGTTTTGTTTTTGTTTATACCTCTTCCTTTTATATATTTTTCATGTACTGTTTTCTTTTATTTTTGTTAGTAAAATAGTTTTACAAAATATTAAACTGGCTCCATATTTAGAGTGGCAAAATGAGACACGGTCACAAAAAGTTCGGTACCTAAATGAAATATTTTGCACTTCTATAAATTTAGAAGGCATTTAAATATATATTTTTAGCCATTTTTTTAATTAATTTAGAGCCTTTAAACTTTATAACAAAGTTTGGTTTCTCCACCATAATTACTTACGATTTATTTGACACAACCCAAACATTTTAGTTTTAATATTTGAAAATTTTATTGTTTGCCTATATTTTAAATTTTAATTTGAATCGTTTTTGAACTAACTCGAGTTTATCAACAGTAACCGAGGTGACGTGGCATCGTTAACGCGGGATTATTGTAGCCTAATTATCCGGGCGTCACACAAGTTTCACATGATCTTATCACAGCCGCGGATCTACGGCGAGCTCACAAAAATAGAAAATATTCCGAAGAGTAAGGCAGAAACAGAAGTGAACCATTGAGCGGGTATGTGCGAGAGATATATGGACTTAGATGAGAAACTATAGGTGGATGTTTAAAGACTACTACTAAACACAGCAGGGATTCACAGATTCATTCAAGGTCAGAAAACAGGTATGAGCATGCGACGAACACAGCACGAACATGGAACCCTAAGAACAGATCTAGGTCAAGAAGAGGAGAAAGCTTACCGGGAACGGAGAAGATGCGGAAAGATGCCGCAATGCTCTGGTACGTTCAGGTTGATGCAGCGGCCCAAGACGAGGCAGAGGTCGACGGCGGTGGCGGAGCTCCAAGGCTGGCGACGCGAGGAAGACAAAGAAGAAGGGACGAAGGGAAAGGGAAAGAAATGACCCTTCGGTCTTATTTATAAGGCAACAGAGCTAGGTCAAGCGCGCGGATCCAGGAGCTATTGTTAAAAGAGGGCGTTATAAATGATAAAATTTCATGATGAAATCATGCCGGCTTACAGCAACCAGAAATGATGACGACACGGCGGTTTACGAATTTCCCGAAGATGTCCAAGACACGAGATTTTGTGAGGGATTGACATGAACCAGTTCAAATCAATCTGGGGCATAATGTTGGGGATATTACCACTAGGCGTGAATCGGCCTGCTTGGGCCGGGATAACTTCATTAGTGGTATGAACAGATGAAGGCCCAAGGCCTGTAGCCGGTTTAGAACCTGTAGCCGTAAACCGGCCTGATGTGCAACTTGTATTGTAAGTTAGGAACAGAGAGATACCAACCGGGATACGAGTATGGACCGGTTGGGACTCTATGGACCGACGGGCGTCACCCGTGTATATAAGGGGACGACCCGGCGGCGGTTTAGGGGGAGAACAACAACTCGAGTCTAGGCGAAGCTTGTTTGCTCCCTAGCCATCGAGACCACATCAATTCCATCGCAACTAGACGTAGGCTTTTACCTTCATCGAGGGGGCCGAACTAGTATAAAACCCTCGTGTCTTTGTGTCCGCTTTAACCCCTTCAAGTAAACCCATAGCGATGGCTCCACGACTAAGTCCTTTCGCTAGGACATCTGCCGTGACAAATCCACGACAGGACCCATGGCTAGCATTTGCACTATTGGCGGCAAGGGGAGTGAGCGTGGCCAAACGTGGATAGGGAGGAGAAGTGGATGAGCCCCCCTCCCACACACACCGCGCATGCTTGCATTAGGAAGGACGAGCATGTTGGGGGCTTCCAGACGCTGCCATGCGGGCTCGGGTTAGGTGGATGCAATGACTACATGAAGGAAATATGCCCTAGAGGCAATAATAAAGTTATTATTTATTTCCTTATATCATGATAAATGTTCATTATTCATGCTAGAATTGTATTAACCGGAAACATGATACATGTTTGAATACATAGACAAACATATTGTCACTAGTATGCCTCTACTAGACTAGCTCATTAATCAAAGATGGTTATGTTTCCTAACCATAGACATGAGTTGTCATTTGATTAACGGGATCACATCATTAGTAGAATGATGTGATTGACACGACCCATTCCGTTAGCTTAGCACTTGATCGTTTAGTATGTTGCTATTGCTTTCTTCATGACTTATACATGTTCCTACAACTATGAGATTATGCAACTCCCGTTTACTGGAGGAACACTTTGTGTGCTACCAAATGTCACAACGTAACTGGGTGATTATAAAGGAGCTCTACATGTGTCTCCAAAGGTACATATTGAGTTGGTGTATTTCGAGATTAGGTTTTGTCACTCCGATTGTTGGAGAGGTATCTCTGGGCCCTCTCGGTAATGCACATCACTATAAGCCTTGCAAGCAATGTAGCTAATGAGTTAGTTACAGAATGATGCATTACATAACGAGTAAAGAGACTTGCCGGTAACGAGATTGAACTAGGTATTGAGATACCGACGATCGAATCTCGGGCAAGTAACATACCAATGACAAAGGGAACGACGTATGTTGTTATGCGGTTTGACCGATAAAGATCTTCGTAGAGTATGTAGGAGCCAATATGAGCATCCAGGTTCCGCTATTGGTTATTGACCGGAAACGTGTCTCGGTCATGTCTACATAGTTCTCGAACCCGTAGGGTCCGCACGCTTAAGGTTTCGATGACAGTTATATTATGAGTTTATGAGCTTTGATGTACCGAAGGTTATTCGGAGTCCCGGATGTGATTACAGACATGACAAGGAGTCTCGAAATGGTTGAGACATGAAGATTGATATATTTGGAAGCCTATATTTGGATATCGGAAGTGTTCCGGGTGAAATCGGGATTTTACTGGAGTACCGGGAGGTTACCGGAACCCCCCGGGGGCTTAATGGGCCTACATGGGCCTTAGTGGAAATAGAGGGCAGCAAGGGGAGTGTGGGGCATGCCCCCCAAGGCCCAAACCGAATTGGTTTAGGGCAAGGGGGGCCAGCCCCCCTCTTTCCTTCTCCTCCTCTCCCTTTCCTTCCCCCTCTCCTAGTCCAACAAGGAAGGAGGGAGTCCTACTCCCGGTGGGAGTAGGACTCCCCATGGCGCCCCCTCCTAGGCCAGCCGCCCCCTCCCCCCTTGCTCCTTTATATACGAGGGCAGGGGGCACCTTTAAACACAACAATTGATCTCTTGATCTCTTAGCCATGTGCGGTGGCCCCCCACCTTAGTCCTCCTCGATAATATTGTAGTGGTGCTTAGGCGAAGCCCTGCGACGGTAGAACATCAAGATCGTGACCACACCGTCGTGTTGACGGAACTCTCCCTTGACACTCGGCTGGATCGGAGTTCGAGGGACGTCATCGAGCTGAACGTGTGCTAGAACTAGGAGGTGCCGTAGTTTCGGTGCTTGATCGGTTGGGCCGTGAAGACGTACGACTACATCAACCGCGTTGTTCTAACGCTTCCGTTTTCGGTCTACGAGGGTACGTGGACACACTCTTCCCTGTCATTGCTATGCATCACCATGATCTTGCGTGTGCGTAGGATTTTTTTTGAAATTACTAAGTTCCCCAACAGTGGCATCCAAGCCTGGTTTTATGTGTAGATGTTATATGCACGAGTAGAACACAAGTGAGTTGTGGGTGATACAAGTCATACTGCTTACCAGCATGTCATACTTTGGTTCGGCAGTATTGTTGGATGAAGCGGCCCAGACCGGCATTACGCGTACGCTTATGCGAGACTGATTCTACCGACGTGCTTTGCACACAGGTGGCTGGCGGGTGTCTGTTTCTCCAACTTTAGCCGAACCGAGTGTGGCTACGCCCAGTCCTTGCGAAGGTTAAAACAACACTAACTTGATGAACTATCGTTGTGGTTTTGATGCGTAGGTAAGAACGGTTCTTGCTCAGCCCGTAGCAGCCACATAAAATTTGCAACAACAAAGTAGAGGACGTCTAACTTGTTTTTGCAGGGCATGTTGTGTTGTGATATGGTCAAGACGTGCTGCTATATTTTATTGTATGAGATGATCATGTTTTGTAACCGAGTTATCGGCAACTGGTAGGAGCCATAAGGTTGTCGCTTTATTGTATGAAATGCAAGCGCCCTATAATTGCTTTACTTTATCACTAAGCGGTAGCGATAGTCGTAGAAGCAATAGATGGCGTAACGACAACGATGCTACGATGGAGATCAAGGTGTCGGGCCGGTGACGATGGTGATCACGATGGTGCTTCGGAGATGGAGATCACAGGCACAAGATGATGATGGCCATATCATATCACTTATATTGATTGCACGTGATGTTTATCCTTTATGCATCTTATTTTTCTTTGATTGACGGTAACATTATAAGATGATCTCTCACTAATTATCAAGAAGTGTTCTCCCTGAGTATGCACCATTGCGAAAGTTCTTCGTGCTGAGACACCACATGATGATCGGGTGCGATAGGCTCTACGTTCAAATACAACGGGTGCAAACAGTTGCACACGCGGAATACTTAGGTTAAACTTGACGAGCCTAGCATATACAGATATGGCCTCGGAACACAGAGACCAAAAGGTCGAACGTGAATCATATAGTGGATATGATCAACATAGTGATGTTCACCATTGAAAACTACTCCATCTCACGTGATGATCGGACATGATTTAGTTGATTTGGATCACGTGATCACTTAGATGACTAGAGAGAGGTCTGTCTAAGTGGGAGTTCTTTAGTAATATGATTCATTGAAGTTAAGTTTATCATGAACTTAGTACCTGATAGTATTTTGCTTGTCTATGTTTGTTGTAGATAGATGGCTCGTCCTGTTGTTCTATTGATTTTGAATGCGTTCCTTGAGAAAGCTAAGTTGAAAGATGATGGTAGCAATTACACGGACTGGGTCCGTAACTTGAGGATTATCCTCATTGCTGCACAGAAGAATTACGTCCTGGAAGCACCGCTGGGTGCCAGGCCTGCTGCAGATGCAACTGACGACGTTAAGAACGTATGGCAGAGCAAAGCTGATGACTACTCAATAGTTTAGTGTGCCATGCTTTACGGCTTAGAACCGGGACTTCAACGACGTTTTGAACGTCATGGAGCATATGAGATGTTCCCGGAGTTGAAGTTAATATTTCAAGCAAATGCCCGGATTGAGAGATATGAAGTCTCCAATAAGTTCTATAGCTGCAAGATGGAGGAGAATAGTTCTGTCAGTGAACATATACTCAAAATGTCTGGGTATAATAATAAGTTGATTCAACTGGGAGTTAATCTTCCTGATGATAGTGTCATTGACAGATTCTTCAATCACTGCCACCAAGCTACAAGACTTCGTGATGAACTATAATATGCAAGGGATGGACAAGACTATTCCCGAGCTCTTCGCAATGCTAAAGGTTGCGGAGGTAGAAATCAAGAAGGAGCATCAAGTGTTGATGGTCAATAAGACCACCAGTTTCAAGAAAAAGGGTAAAGGGAAGAAGAAGGGGAACTTCAAGAAGAACAACAAACAAGTTGCTTCTCAAGAGAAAAAACCCAAATCTGGACCTAAGCCTGAGATTGAGTGCTTCTACTGCAAACAAACTGGACACTGGAAGCGGAATTGCCCCAAGTATTTGGCGGATAAGAAGGATGGCAAGGTGAACAAAGGTATATGTGATATACATGTTATTGATGTGTACCTTACTAATGCTCGCAGTAGCACCTGGGTATTTGATACTGGTTCTGTTGCTAATATTTGCAACTCGAAACAGGGACTACGGATTAAGCGAAGATTGGCTAAGGATGAGGTGACGATGCGCGTGGGAAATGGTTCCAAAGTCGATGTGATCGCGGTCGGCATGCTACCTCTACATCTACCTTCGAGATTAGTTTTAGACCTGAATAATTGTTATTTGGTGCCAGCGTTGAGCATGAACATTATAACTGGATCTTGTTTGATGCGAGACGGTTATTCATTTAAATCAGAGAATAATGGTTGTTCTATTTATATGAGTAATATCTTTTATGGTCATGCACCCTTGAAGAGTGGTCTATTTTTATTAAATCTCGATAGTAGTGATACACATATTCGTAATGTTGAAGCCAAAAGATGTAGAGTTGATAATGATAGTGCAACTTATTTGTGGCACTGCCGTTTGGGTCATATTGGTGTAAAGCGCATGAAGAAACTCCATACTGATGGACTGCTGGAATCACTTGTTTATGAATCACTTGGTACTTGCGAACCATGCCTCATGGGCAAGATGACTAAAACGCCGTTCTCCGGAACTATGGAGCAAGCAACAGAGTTGTTGGAAATCATACTAATGTATGTGGTCCAATGAATGTTGAGGCTCGCGGCGGATATCGTTATTTTCTCACCTTCACAAATGAGTTGAGCAGATATGGGTATATCTACTTAATGAAACACAAGTCTGAAACATTTGAAAAGTTCAAAGAATTTCAGAGTGAAGTGGAAAATCATCATAACAAGAAAATAAAGTTTCTATGATCCGATCGTGGAGGAGAATATTTGAGTTACGAGTTTGGTTTACATTTGAAACAATGTGGAATAGTTTCACAACTCACGCCACCCGGAACACCACAACGAAATGGTGTGTCTGAATGTCGTAATCGTACTTTACTAGATATGGTGCGATCTATGATGTCTCTTACTGATTTACCGCTATCGTTTTGGGGTTATGCTTTAGAGACGGCCGCATTCACGTTAAATAGGGCACTATCAAAATCCGTTGAGACGATGCCTTAAGAACTGTGGTTTGGGAAGAAACCAAAGTTGTCGTTTCTTAAAGTTTGGGGCTGCGATGCTTATGTGAAGAAACTTCAACCAGATAAGCTCGAACCCGAATCGGAGAAATGTGTCTTCATAGGATACCCAAAAGAGACTATTGGGTACACCTTCTATCACAGATCTGAAAGCAAGACCTTTGTTGCTAAATTCGGATCCTTTCTAGAAAAAGAGTTTCTCTCGAAAGAATTGAGTGGGAGGAAAGTAGAACTTGATGAGGTAACTATACCTGCTCCTTTATTGGAAAGTAGTTCATCACAGAAACCGGTTCCTGTGACGACTACACCAATTAGTGAGGAAGCTAATGATATTGATCATGAAACTTCAAATCAAGTTACTACAGAACCTCGTAGGTCATCCAAAGTAAGATCCACACCAGAGTGGTACAATAATCCTATTCTGGAAGTCATGTTACTTGACCATGGAGAACCTACGAACTATGAGGAAGCGATGATGAGCCCAGATTCCACAAAATGGCTTGAGGCCATGAAATCTGAGATGGGATCCATGTACAAGAACAAAGTATGGACTTTGGTTGACTTGCCTGATGATTGGAAAGCCATCGAGAATGAATGGATCTTCAAGAAGAAGACTGACATTGATGGTAATGTAACTGTCTACAAAGCTCGACTTGTTGCGAAAGGTTTTCGACAAGTTCAAGGGGTTGACTACGATGAGACTTTCTCACCCGTAGTGATGCTTAAGTCTGTCCGAATCATGTTAGCAATTGCCGCATTTTATGATTATGAAATATGGAAAATGGATGTCAAAATTGCATTCCTGAATGGATTTCAGGAAGAAGAAGTTGTATATGATGCAACTAGAAGGTTTTGTCGATCCAAAAGGTGCTAGCAAAGTGTGCAAGCTCCAGCGATCCATTTATGGTCTGGTGCAAGCCTCTCGAAGTTGGAATAAATGCTTTGATAGTGTGATCAAAGCATATGGTTTTATACAGACTTTGGAGAAGCCTGTATTTACAAGAAAGTGAGTGGGAGCTCTGTACCATTTCTGATATTATATGTAGACGACATATTGTTAATTGGAAATGATATAGAATTTTTGGATAGCATAAAGGCATACTTGAATAAAAGTTTTTCGATGAAAGACCTCGGTGAAGCTGCTTACATATTGGGCATCAAGATCTATAGAGATAGATCAATACGCTTAATTGGACTTTCACAAAGCACATACCTTGATAAAGTTTTGAAAAGGTTCAAAATGGATCAGGCAAAGAAAGGGTTCTTGCCTGTATTACAAGGTGTGAAGTTGAGTCAGACTCAATGCCCGACCACAACAGAAGATAGAGAGAAAATGTTCCCTATGCTTCAGTCATGGGCTCTATCATGTATGCAATGCTGTGTACCAGACCTGATGTATGCTTAGCAAGAAGTTTAGCAGGGAGGTAGCAAAGTAATCCAGGAGTGGATCACTAGCAGCGGTCAAGAATATCCTGAAATACCTGAAAAGGACTAAGGATATGTTTCTCATTTATGGAGGTGACAAAGAGCTAGTCGTAAATGGTTACGTCAATGCAAGCTTTGACACTGATCCGGACGATTCTAAATCGCAAACCGGATACGTGTTTATATTGAACGGTGGAGCTATTAGTTGGTGCAGTTCTAAGCAAAGCATCATGGCAGGATCTACATGCGAAGCGGAGTACATAGCTGCTTCCGAAGCAGCAAATGAAGGAGTCTGGATGAAGGAGTTCATTTCCGATCAACGTGTCATACCTAGTGCATCGGGACCAATGAAGATCTTCTGTGACAATACTGGTGCAATTGCCTTGGCAAAGGAATCCATATTTCACAAGAGGATGAAGCACATCAAGAGACGCTTCAATTCCATCCAGGACCAAGTCCAGGTGGGAGACATATAGATTTGCAAGATACATACGGATTTGAATGTTGCAGACTCGTTGACTAAGCCTCTTCCACAAGCAAAACATGATCAGCACCAAGGCTCAATGGGTGTTAGAATCATTACTGTGTAATCTAGATTATTGACTCTAGTGCAAGTGGGAGACTAAAGGAAATATGCCCTAGAGGCAATAATAAAGTTATTATTTATTTCCTTATATCATGATAAATGTTCATTATTCATGCTAGAATTGTATTAACCGGAAACATGATACATGTGTGAATACATAGACAAACATATTGTCACTAGTATGCCTCTACCAGACTTGCTCATTAATCAAAGACGGTTATGTTTCCTAACCATACACATGAGTTGTCATTTGATTAACGGGATCACATCATTAGTAGAATGATGTGATTGACACGACCCATTCCATTAGCTTAGCACTTGATCGTCTAGTATGTTGCTATTGCTTTCTTCATGACTTATACATGTTCCTACAACTATGAGATTATGCAATTCCCGTTTACCGGAGGAACACTTTGTGTGCTACCAAACGTCACAACATAACTGAGTGATTATAAAGGAGCTCTACAGGTGTCTCCAAAGGTACATGTTGAGTTGGCATATTTCGAGATTAGGTTTTGTCACTCCGATTGCCGGAGAGGTATCTCTGGGCCCTCTCGGTAATGCACATCACTATAAGCCTTGCAAACAATGTAGCTAATGAGTAATTTATGGAATGATGCATTACATAATGAGTAAAGAGAACTGCCGGTAACGAGATTGAACTAGGTATTGAGATACCGATGATCGAATCTCGGGCAAGTAACATACCGATGACAAAGGGAACGACGTATGTTGTTATGCGGTTTGACCGATAAAGATCTTCGTAGAATATGTAGGAGCCAATATAAGCATCCAGGTTCCGCTATTGGTTATTGACCGGAAACGTGTCTCGGTCATGTCTACATAGTTCTCGAACCCATAGGGTCCGCACGCTTAAGGTTTCGATGACAGTTATATTATGAGTTTTGATGTACCGAAGGTTATTCGGAGTCCCGGATGTGATTACGGACATGATGAGGAGTCTTGAAATGGTCGGGACATGAAGATTGATATATTGGAAGCCTATATTTGGATATTGGAAGTGTTTCGGGTGAAATCGGGATTTTACCGGAGTACTGGGAGGTTACCGGAACCCCCCGGGGGCTTAATGGGCCTACATGGGCCTTAGTGGAAATAGAGGGTAGCAAGGGGAGTGTGGGGCGCGCCCCCCCAAGGCCCAAACCGAATTGGTTTAGGGCAAGGGGGCCCGGCCCCCCTCTTTCCTTCTCCTCTCCCTTTCCTTCCCCCTATCCTAGTCCAACAAGGAAGGAGGGAGTCCTACTCCCGGTGGGAGTAGGACTCCCCATGGCGCGCCCCCTCCTAGGTCGGCCGCCCCCTCCCCCCTTGCTCCTTTATATACGGGGGCAGGGGGGCACCTCTATACACAACAATTGATCTCTTGATCTCTTAGCCATGTGCGGTGCCCCCCTCCATCTTAGTCCTCCTCGATAATATTGCAGCGGTCCTTAGGTGAAGCCCTGCGATGGTAGAACATCAAGATCGTCACCATGCTGTCGTGTTGACGGAACTCTCCCTCGACACTCGGATGGATCGGAGTTCGAGGGACGTCATCGAGCTGAACGTGTGCTAGAACTCGGAGGTGCCGTAGTTTCGGTGCTTGATCAGTCGGGCCGTGAAGACGTATGACTACATCAACCGCGTTGTTCTAACGCTTCCGCTTTCGGTCTACAAGGGTATGTGGACACACTCTCCCCTATCGTTGCTATGCATCACCATGATATTGTGTGTGTGTAGGAATTTTTTTCAAATTACTACGTTCCCCAACACTACGGTCGTGTGGGTTAGTTGTGCGGCTGACACACGCACCCAAGGCAGACACCGAGCGTACGCCCATCGTGTCCGTCTTGTGTTAGTTTGGACGTAAATTTGGGCCACAAATGCGTCCAGACAGAGAGTGATCAGACGACTTTTGGGTTTGGTTCATCGCGTAGGGCCAACATTTTCATCTGTTTGAACACAAACGGACACACACGTACAATTTAGGTTGACACTTGGAGTTGCTCTAATTATATCAAACAGCTGCTTGTTGCACGGGATTAATTGACGTCAAGAGCTCTTTGCTGGTTGCTCATGTGTTGATGTCTACTTCAAATTGATGGCTTGGTTCAATTAGAGCAAATGGGGTTTGCCCAAAGTTTTAAAATGTTTTTTGCTGGACTCAGTTGGAGAGTCGGTTTGTGTAAATTTGGATTGTGTTGGTAAGTTTTATTAGTTTGCAAGGTCTAGGTCTTAAATCTTTTCCTAGCCGGCTTGCCTGTTCGTTCATGAGCACTGCTGGTTCAATTCCTTTATTTTTTCTGAAGTTTTGTCGAATGTTGAATGGCGGATCTAAACATTATTATTTTTTCAAATACTTTTGCTGAAATTTTTGTTTTTTACTTGTTCGTGCCATATCTTTTAAGATTCTGAACTCTCTAGGAATGTTGGCTCTTGGTCCATCAGCGCTTTGGGAAGCTGGCGGGCCCATCTATAAAAGAGTGGATCGCTCATGCGTGATTTGCATGGGTCCACTCCCAGACGAACGTAACACTCATATATTGATTTTTGTGTTACATATGAGAATACCACAACCACCCACAAAACAATTTAGTTCACCTCACAGATAGATATTTCCTCTATCTATCAAGAGCAAAGCCAACAAAAAGTGAAAATTATCAGTGCAACTAAAAGTCATCTTAACTCAAGTGAAACACGCAACGAAGCAACCAACCATAATATCATGTCAAACAAAAAGGAAGGCTTAACTCATGTCTAAACGACGGTGCGACAAAGCGTGTGTCACCCTCTAGTATCCTCCATTTGTACATTTGTAGGCCTCTCCAGATTGGTTCAACCAATTTGCATTTACAAAGATGTGGCCTCCATCTTAATTTAATCTAAAACAGGGGGGCATCTGGTATCAATGTCCATGCCTCTCCATTTCACTTTCATTCTAAGTGGCAAACTATTGGTGCCCACTCTCCATAAAAAGTGAAGAATCTTGTTAGGCAGAGGGAGTGACCATAGTCTCTTCCATTCAAAACCATATGTGTTTCCCACTAGACTGGAATATTCATGTAGCCCTTTCATAGATTCATGCGCTTTAGAGTCTCGTGCTAATTTGTATGCAGATTTGACTTGGAAAAGTCCTTTATTATCATATTGCCATACTGGAGTTAATTGCAGAAAACCGCCACATTGAGCGCTTGGTTTGAAGGAAACACGAGTTTACAGTTTACGGCAAAACCCATGGATGCATCCTAATATTTTGCAAAAAAACACTAGTTGGCGGCTTTGACCGTTTTGATGACGATTATGATACGTGGGTCTCGCTTTTGCCGATGTGGCGTACTAGTTCGCAGGCGATGCCATTACACAAAGATGGCTCGAGCCGTTTTGGTTAAAAACTGAACGAATCGACACACAGTCAAACCCCTCCTGCTCTCTCCCTCCCCCCTCTCCCCCTCTCTCTATTCTTCGCCACCGCTATCACCACGGCCATTGACCTGATGCCCCACCACGAAACCAATGATAGTTCCATGCAACATGGATCCTCCTCCTCCTCCAATGACATCATCAAGGTTAGTTTGCTACAACTAGGGTTAGGGTTTCTGATCTATGGATTTTTACAGGAGCTCGATCTGAATTGCTTATTCCAATCTTTGGTTGTTGTTTGCTCGTATAGATCCCTGCTACCATGCATGATCCGGATTTCAATGACATTGACACAAATATGAGCATTTTGTGTGACCACGAGCAACCGTGGAGAGGTGTGTTGCATCTGAAGGGATTCACGATAGGAGATGTTTTCTTGGCTAGGAAGGTATGCTTCAGACCTGTGTTATTTTGAGCTCAATCCGATTTTTTAAGTTTGCTTAGAAATTTGTGAAGAGTGATCATTGTTTAGTGAGTTGGTATCTGTATCGTACTGTGGATATGTGGCATGTCTACAATCATGTGATAGCTAATTAATAGAGATCTATACTTTGCTAATTATTTAGGTGCTTTGCGCCCACTATCAGTGGTTAGTTCTTTAGATAATATTTAATAGGCTCGCTCGCTATGAATTGGTCATTGTTAATTGTTTATAGCTAATTGATATTTCTATGCTAATTGTTTAGTGCTTTGTGCTGACTGTACATTGGTCATAGTATTTTTGTTGAATGTGAGTGTAGATTTACTTAATATAATAAACTGGCAATGAATAAAGATAATTGCAGTGGTCCTTTGCAGTGTTCTTTTGTTAGTTAAACAAATTTAATTTTGTAGTGGTCCTTTTCTGTTCTTATTTTTTTTACCAAGTTTCAAAATAATTTCCATGGTCAGTAGATATCATGTAGGTTGGCAGTGAATATGGAAAATGTTGTGCTCCATTAGTCATTTAGTATATCAAAATGTTTATTATACCAAGCTCTAAAATAATTGCCATGGTCATTTGTAGAAAATGGTTGTTCTATTATAGTTTAGTATAAGATATGAAAGTCATTTAGATTATTGTGTTGTTTTTTATATGTTTGCAGGAAGGAAGAAATTGTGGAGTAGTTCAGTGGATAGATTTAGAGTGACTAGACTCAATGGAGAAGGCATTGTCCTAGTTATGGGATATATATGAGGAGAACAAAAGAGATGGGACCAAGGACAATCTGGAGAGTTCATTTCTTGTTCACCCTCTGACGCAAGAGAAAAGCAAACCGGAGGAGAACCATCAGAAGTTAGTTGCTGATGTCAATTACCTCTTGGATGCCCAAGAGCAGAGGGCACCGGAGTTCAATTATCAACATGTTAAGAGAACATGGCTCAGTTGGATAATTTTGTGGGCAACTGGGAGGGAGAGATAGAAAAGAAAGAGGAGAACAAGTTGGAGGAAAAGGTTGACATGCTTAAGCATGTTCAATGTGTTCCAGCCAATGTGATTAGGAACTTGAAGCAGAACCATTTGAAATAGAAGGAAATGCTGACAGAAGAGAGGAGGAAGTTGAAGTTTCATATTGCTGAGCTTCTTAAGGCTGGGGAAAAGAATAAGATAAAGCTTAAAGGGGTGAAGGCCATATTAGTTGAATTAGGTGCTTTGAATTGTGACTTGGCATTGCTACCCTTTTGAAGGGTGTGGTTTGGCATTGTTGCAATCTAATTATTTATATAGTACTTAAGTTAGAATTTGTGAATTGTGGTGTTTAAGTGAATCTCTAAACTATGGTGTTGGATACAGTAACTATGTTAGTTTAATTTGAAGTTTTGAAACTTTCTGAATTTGTTTATGTAGTGTGATGTTCTATGCGATGTGATGTTGCACTATGGCTAATCTGATGATGTATGTGAATGTGATGTTCAACTATGGCTAATTTGATGATGTTGAATGGTGAATGTGATGAATTACTATGGTGTGAAGGAAAGGGTAAATTCTAGTTATAAGTTGACAATGTTGCTAGTTTAGGATTTAGTGGCTTCTTTGACGTTGAGGCACCCTGAGTCAACGGTTCTAGGGTTTAGTGTGGTTCTGTCGACATCGAGGCACCCTGTCAGTGGTTCTAGGGTTTAGTGGTCCCGTCGATGTCGAGGCGCCCCAAGTCGGTGGTTCTAGGGTTTTGTGGTTCCGTCGACGTCGAGGCACCTTGAGTCGGTGATTCTAGGTGTAGAAGTGCATGCTCTAGACAATGCAACCAAAAGACTAATATGATGGAGGAGACTAGGCAATACATTTATACGTCAACACTTCCCTCACGTGGGGCTCCCTCGGGCCTAAATGTGGACCAAAAGTGGGCTGCAATTTAATTGTGCCAGGCTGGTCTTGAACTCAAGACCTCTTGGCTCTAATACCATGTAGAAGTGCATGCTCTAGCCAATGCAACCAAAAGACCGATCGACTGATCTGATGGAAGAGACTAGGCAAAATACATTTATACGTCAACACTAGGGTTTAGTGGCTCCATAGACGTCAAGGCACCCTGAATCGATGATTCTAGGATTTAATGGCTCCTTCAATGTTAAGGCACCCAGAGTTGGTGATCCTAGGGTTTAGTGGCTCCATCGACGTTGGGCCACCCTGATTTTGTGATCCCAGGGCTTAGTGATTCCGTCGACGTTGAGGCACCCTTAGTCGGTGATTCTAGGGTTTAGTGGTTCCGTCAACGTCGAGGCACCCCGAGTTGGTGATCCTAGGGTTAGTTTCATTGATGTCAATGCACCTAGAGTCAGTGGTTCTAGGGTTTAGTGGTTTCATCAATGTCGAGGCACCCTGAGTCAGTTGAAGGTGCAATTGTCACTCAATTACGATTTTGGTGAATGATCACAATACCATTTACGAGGACTAACGTCGGTTGTAAAGGTTATCTCAGGACATTGGCTTGTCTATTGTGTCTACAGACGTCAGTTTCCCCATCAATACAAAAAGGAAAAAAGACAATGTTCATAGACGACTCGAAAAGTTCTTGGGTTTCCTTTTTGAGTCTTAGGAACATCTGTACTATTAAGTGTTGGGGAACATAGTAATTCAAAAAAATTCCTACGATCACACAAGATCTATCTAGGAGATGAATAGCAATGACACAGGAGAGTGTGTCCACGTGCCCTCGTAGACCGAAAGCGAAAGCATTTAGTAACACGGTTGATGTAGTCGAACGTCTTCACGATCCAACCGATCCAAGTATCGAACGTACAACACCTCCGTGTTCAGCACACATTCAGCACGATGACGTCCCTCGAGCTCTTGATCCAGTAGAGGGTCAAGGGAGAGTTCCGTCCGCATGACGGCGTGGCGACGGTGTTGATGATGTTACCGTCGCAGGGCTTCGCCTAAGCAGTACGACGATATGACCGAGGTGCTAAACTGTGGAGGGGGGCACCGCACATAGCTAAGAGATTGTTTGTTGTGCTTTGGGGTGCCCCCCTGCCCTCGTATATAAAGGAGGGAGGGAGGAGGCCGGTGGCCTAGGAGGGGCGCGCCAAAGGGGGAAGTCCTACTAGGACTCCCTAGTCCTAGTAGGATTCGCCTTCCCTTTCCTTTCCGGAATAGGAGAAGAGGGAAAGGGGTGGAGGAGAAGGAGGAAAGGGGGGGGGGCGCCCCCTCCTCTAGTCCAATTCAGTTTGTGTTAGGGGGGGGGGCGCCTCCACCTGACCGCTACCTCCTCTCTTCCACTAAGGCCCATTAATCCCC
>NC_041393.1:348893132-348895010 GCF_002162155.2 Triticum dicoccoides | reverse complement strand
CGCCCCTCCTCTAGTCCAATTCGGTTTGTGTTAGGGGGGGGGGGCGCCTCCACCTGACCGCTACCTCCTCTCTTCCACTAAGGCCCATGAAGGCCCATCAATCCCCCCGGGGGTTCCGGTAACCTCGCGGTAGTCCGGAAAATGCCCAAACCTTTCCAGTGTTCGAACATAACCTTCCAATACATAAATCTTTATGTCTCGACCTATTCGAGACTCCTTGTCATGTACGTGATCTCATCCGGGACTTCGAAAAAACTTCGGTCATCAAAAACACATAACTCATAATACAAATCATCATCGAACATTAAGAGTGTGGACCGTACGGGTTTGAGAACTATGTGGACATGATCGCGACACATCTCCGATCAATAACCAATAGCGCAACCTGGATTCTCATATTGGCTCCTACATACTCTACGAAGATCCTTACCGGCAAGTCTCTTTACTCGTTCCGTAATGCTTCATCCCGCAAATAACTCATTAGTCACATTGCTTGCAAGGCTTATAGTGATGAGCATTACCGAGAGGGCCCAGAGACACCTCTCCGATACACAGAGTGACAAATCCTAATCTTGATCTATGCCAATCCATCAAACACCTTCGGAGACACCTGTAGAGCATCTTTGTAATCACCCAGTTACGTTGTGAAGTTTGATAGCACACAAGGTGTTCCTTGCTACGTCTTGAGCTTGCATTGGTTTTCCTCGAAGAGGAGAGGGTGATGCATCAAGTGTAGCGTAAGTATTTCCCTCAGTTTTTGAGAACCAAGGTATCAATCCAGTAGGAGGCTCCTCAAAATTCCCACGCACCTACGCAAACAAACTGAGAACTCACAACCAACACAATAAAGGGGTTGTCAATCCCTTCATGGCCACTTGCGAAAGTGAGATCTGATAGAGATAGTATGATAAGATAAATATATTTTTGGTATTTTATAATATAGATGCAAACAGTAAAGATGCAAATAAAAGTAGATTGGAAGCAAATATGATAAGAGATAGACCCGGGGGCCATAGGTTTCACTAGAGGCTTCTCTCAAGATAGCATAAGTATTACGGTGGGTGAACAAATTACTGTCAAGCAATTGATAGAAAAGAGAATCATTATGAGATTATCTAGGCATGATCATGTATATAGGCATCACGTCCATAGCAAGTAGACCGACTCCTGCCTGCATCTACTACTATTACTCCACACATCGACCGACTCCTGCCTACATCTAGAGTATTAAATTCACAAAGAACAGAGTAACGCATTAAGCAAGATGACATGATGTAGAGGGATAAACTCATGCAATATGATATAAACCCCACCTTGTTATCCTCGATGGCAACAATACAATACGTGTCTTCCAACCCTTTCTGTCACTGGGTAAGAACACCGCAAGATTGAACCCAAAGTGTGACGCCCGGGTAATTAAGCTACAGTAATCCCGCGTTAACGATGCCATGTCACCTCGGTTACTGTTGCTAACCTCGCGTTAGATCGAAACCGATTCGAAATCAAATTCAAAATCAATCAAAAAAATAAAAGTTTTCAAATATTAAAACTAAAATGTTCGGAGTCAACCAAATATTGTATAGGTAATTATGGTGGAGAAGCCACACCTTTATAAAATATTTAAATACTATAAGATGAATAAAACAACAGCAAAAACAATTATTTAAATACCTTTTGTAATAAATAAAATGTCAAACTAAATTATTTGAGGACTAGACTTCTTGTGACTATGGACTAAGTTGAAATACTAATTTAGATACTAAGTGTATATTTTACTAAAACTAAAATAATAGGAAACAAAACTAAAACAGAAAAGGTAAAGTAAATAAAAAGTAAAAACAAAACAAAAAAAGGAAAAGAGAGAAAGGCCCCCCCCCC
>NC_041393.1:348886510-348892398 GCF_002162155.2 Triticum dicoccoides | reverse complement strand
GCCACCTGCCTCCGCACGGGACCACCGTCGAGCTCCCGCACGCCCTGGACCGCGCTTGGCCGCGCCCGACCGTGGCCGACCGCGCGCGCTCGCGCCCACGCCCCCTCTGACCGAGCCCGGCCATGGACGGTCCCCGCCCCCCTTGCTGCTGCACGCCCGCCGCCGCCGAATCTCGTCACCGGCCTTGTTTTCGGCCACCTCCAGCACCAACCACTAGCCCAACTCGATGCGCGCCACGCGCTCATCCTTCTGATGCTCGTGGGTGACCAAGTGGTCACCGGAACGCAACTCCGGCGAGCCGCTACCGTGGTTCCCCTCCCCGCACGCCCACACGCCCTCCCCTGGACGCATCGTGGGCACGACCCCGCCGACGCCCTCCGTCGCCTCCGTGCGGGTGCGCGGCGCCCGCACCCGATAACGCCCGTGCGCCCGCTCGGGCTGCGCCCCGCGCCCGAACCCATTAGGCCTTGGGCCTATGACAAGTGGGCCACTGCCCAGAGAACGTTTCCAAAAAAAAGGGGTTTTAAAAAGGAATAATAGGAAATAAATAATAACTAAAAATAAACTTAATTAATTAATTAATTAATTAATTAACTACATTAATTAAGTTAATTAATCCTAGTTAATTAATCTAATTAACATGTTAGTTTAAGTAAACAGTAATTAGTTTAACCTAAACCCTAACCAACCTAACAGTGTATGACAGGTGGGTCCCACTGGACCCACACATCAGTTTGACCAGTCAACACCTCTGTTGACTGCTGATGTCATGATGACGTCAGCAATCACTGTTTTGGATAATGTTGGGTTTAAATAAATAATTAAAATCAGAAAATGATTTAAATCTTTTAAAAATCATATCTTTTAATCCGTAATTCGGATGAAAATACTTTATACATGAAAGTTGCTCAGAACGACGGGACGAATTCGGATACGCAGTCCGTTCGTCCGCCACACCCCCCTAACCTATCGAACCCGCAACTTTCCCCCTCCGGCTCCTCTGCCCGAAAACACGAAACACCGGGAATACTTTCCCGGATGTTTTCCCCCCCTTCACCGGTATCACTACTACCGCGTTAGGACACACCGAACACCGCGTATTGCCTTGTTATATTTTGTGATGCTTTGTTTGCTCTGTATTCATTATTTCTTCCCCCTCTTCTCTCCGGTAGACTACGAGACCGACGCTGCTGCTGACCAGTTCGACTACGGAGTTGACGACCCCTCTCTCTTGCCAGAGCAACCAGGCAAGCCCCCCCCCTTGATCACCAGATATCATCTATTCTCCTCTATACTTCTTGCATTAGAGTAGTGTAGCATGTTACTGCTTTCGTTAATCCTATTCTGATGCATAGCCTGACATTGTCGCTACATCTGTTGATACCTTACCTGCAATCCTAACTGCTTAGTATAGGATGCTAGTTTATCATCATTGGCCCTACATTCTTGTCAGTCTGCCTTGCTATACTATCGGGCCGTGATCACTTGGGAGGTGATCACGGGTATATACTATACATACATACATACATACTATACAGATGGTGACTAAAGTCGGGTCAGCTCATTGAGTACCCGCAAGTGATTCTGACGAGGGGGCTGAAAGGACAGGTGGCTCCATCCCGGTAGAGGTGGGCCTGGGTTCCCGACGGCCCCCGACTGTTACTTTGTGGCGGAGCGACAGGGCAGGTTGAGACCACCTAGGAGACAGGTGGGCCTGGCCCTGTTCGGCGTTCGCGGATACTTAACACGCTTAACGAGATCTTGGTATTTGATCTGAGTCGGCTACGAGCCTATACGCACTAACCATCTACGTGGGAGTAGTTATGGGTATCCCGACGTCGTGGTATCAGCCGAAGCACTTCAGACGTCAGCGACGGAGCGGCGCGCGCCGGATTGGAATGTAAGCCTGCTCTTGTATTAAGGGGGCTAGTTCCGCTTTCGGCCGCGTACGCAACGTGCAGGTGTGCTATGGGCGATGGGCCCAGACCCCTGTGCGCTTAGGTTTAGACCGGCGTGCTGGCCTCTCTGTTTTGCCTAGGTGGGGCTGCGACGTGTTGATCTTCCGCGACCGGGCATGACCCAGGAAAGTGTGTCCGGCCAAATGGGATCGAGCGTGTTGGGTTATGTGGTGCACCCCTGCAGGGAAGTTAATCTATTCGAATAGCCGTGATCTTCGGTAACAGGACGACTTGGAGTTGTACCTTGACCTTATGACAACTAGAACCGGATACTTAATAAAACACACCCTTCCAAGTGCCAGATACAACCGGTGGTCGCTCTACCTCAGGGATATGAGGAGGGGATCGCCGGGTAGGATTATGCTATGAGATGTTACTTGGAGATGATACTTGGAGGACTTCGACCTACCCTCTTCTGCCTGTTGCAAGACGAAGGTGACCAGAAGCGTAGTCTTCGACAGGTTTAGCTATCCCCCTCTTATTCTGGCATTCTGCAGTTCAGTCCACTGATATGGCCTCCTTACACATATACCCATGCATATGTAGTGTAGTTCCTTGCTTGCGAGTACTTTGGATGAGTACTCACGGTTGCTTTCTCCCCCCTTTTCCCCTTTTCCTTTCTTTCTGGTTGTCGCAACCAGATGCTGGAGCCCTGGAGCCAGACGCCACCGTCGACGATGACCCCTACTACACCGGAGGTGCCTACTACTACGTGCAGGCTGACGACGACGACCAGGAGTAGTTAGGAGGATCCCAGGCAGGAGGCCTGCGCCTCTTTCGATCTGTATCCCAGTTTGTGCTAGCCATCTTATGGCAACTTGTTTAACTTATGTCTGTACCCAGATATTGTTGCTTCCGCTGACTCGTCTGTGATCGAGCACTTGTATTCGAGCCCTCGAGGCCCCTGGCTTGTATTATGATGCTTGTATGACTTATTTTATTTGTAGAGTTGTGTTGTGATATCTTCCCGTGAGTCCCTGATCTTGATCGTACACATTTGCGTGCATGATTAGTGTACGATTAAATCGGGGGCGTCACAAGTTGGTATCAGAGCCGACTGCCTGTAGGAATCCCCCTTCCACACTCCTTGGCCGAAGTCGAGTCTAGTCGTTGAAAATCTTTTACTAACATGGCTGTGTGGCCCATGGGCCCACGTCGCCATCGGGAGGTATTAGGATCTTTTATTCCTCGACCTTTACTCTGGGATTCTGAACCCTCTTCTATTCGGGTAAACGATTTTTACTAAAAACTAACTTTAGGTTCTCGAAAATACTTTCTCCCGGAGAGCCCCTCCAGTCCAGATGATTACTTTGTGCATCGAAGGATTCCGAAGATACCTTCCGATATTCTCCCGAGACCTTGTGCCTGTTGCTTTTGCAATTCCCTACCACTGCAATATCCCTAATGATAAATACTTACACCCGACATTCTTACTTTATACCCAATCGATCTTGTTATTACAAGATACCTCGAAATTCTCTCTAATGTTCCGACAATACTTTGTGCCTACTGCCTTGCAGTTCCTTGCCACTTGAATACCCCTAAGAATAATTCTCGCACTTATCGAGTATCCACTCATCCCCCAGTTGTTCAAGTGTTACACAAAAGTCTTCGAAATACCACCCGATATTCCGAAAATCCTCAGCAACCTATTGCTCTGGAATTTCTTGTTTGCTTTCATTATGATTAATCCCATAAGTATAGAAATCTTATTGACATTCCTTGTCATTATCATTTTGAGTCTGTTGACTCAATATGCTGCGAATACACGCAATCATCATTGATCCTTATAAATTACTTTTCCGGCTGAGCTTCCATTCTTTTAACTGGAATTGGTTCTCGACCAATCCAATTGTCGTTGATTGTACCCTAAGGCTATTCAACTTATCCATCCCTACTCAGAGCATTGATTCTGTTCCCTTAATTTGGAAATCATAATTCCTTTGCAATTGAGCTCTGGATTAGTCAGTTGTTTCTATAATCTGATCTCCTTGCAATCTTCTTCCTCTAGTTGAGTACCGATGCTCACGTCAGATCCCTTGTGGGCCACCAGATCCCTTGTTGGATTTTATCTGACAACGCCCTTCATATTCAATAAACTTGTGAGCCTTTTCTCGGATACATAATGCCTTTGGTAAATTGTATCATATGCTTTTGAACAATGCTCTACTTTCGAGCTTGTATTATTTACCCCGAAGTTTGTGGTATATGTTCGTAAGACGCCCTGATGGGTTGAATCTATGCCTTCCTTACTATGTGTGAACTCGGAAGTTTTCACGAGTCGTACTCTTCTGGTATTTTGCCAAATAAAATTTCAACGCTATAACTTCATCGAAAGCGAGAAGTGAATGAAAGGGTATGCATTGTAGAAGTGGGAGTCGACCTTGAACTTTGTGTTCATGCCCATGGACACGATGTATATCCTATCATGGAAGCTTCTTGTAACAATAACTATTTCCTTGATAACTAACATATGGTATCTGCGAATTGATCCCTTGCAACCGTGGTTCCGACCATGATTGTTCTTCTTTGATCTCACTTCTCGGACAAGTTAAAACAATTGTCTCCTATGGATCAGTACACCAGTCCAACCTTTACTTTGATCTTGTGTCGAGTATTACCACCTGGTATCTCGAGATTATCTTGGAACTGCATAATTTCTTATGAGTTCTCCATCAAGTACTACATACTCACCGATTACAAATTTTTCATGGGCTTGGAGTTATTGAACACTCAAAGACACCGATAACTGAACCGAGTCCGCTCTATGGTTCAACAACTCTTCAGTAAGCTTCTATAAGTACGAGTTTGTACCCGATCACGCCATTCCTAGCCTGTTTGGCTATATCATTGTCGTGACGATTCTAACGGTGCTACCTGGTCCTTATTCTCGGAGCACCAATTTTCGACGCTGAGCTAAGCTTACGTTGATTTCCTTGTCTTATCATTCCACCTCAGACAACAAGCTTGGTTCCGAGTTTGTGACGTACCCATGGTTCCAATAACCTCTTGCTTGATCATTCTTTTGACTTGATGTGATCGCGGATCGATTACATCTTCAGGTAATCTCTCGACAAATGTGTCGTGATCATTATCAACTTTCTGAGCTATTCCAGAATAACAATCAAATTCATGATGAGAAATACCATCCTTGCCTCGATGAATTGTATTATCATCGACCACTTATTTGCCTTCCCACCAACACAAGCTTGTTCATGTTTGGTGTTATACCTTGAGTTCCTTGCTGACCAGCAATTGATCTTCCTTACCTCGGAAGTATTACCATCTCTTTTTGTCAAGAATGTGGTGAGAATTTCACCACCTCTTAATAATTCTTGATATCATAATACTTCTTGCCATCTTCGTTCATTCCTTGGTCCCCATATTGTTTTCAACCGGAATACCGACAATGGAGCTATGACGTGTGAATTCAAAACTTCTAGCAACCCTATTGCTTTGAAGTGAATGGGCGATAGTTCATTCTAAGTCCTTCGCTAATTGAATCACCATTCTGACATTGGTCGTGCAACCCAACCCATATTTCGGGCGCACATTTCAACCAATGTTTAATTGTGTATGTTTTCCTCGAGCATACTTCCTTATATCATTTGATCTGGCAAATGATATCTCCTTGTTCACTTAATGGTGGAAATCCATCTTTTGGGGAATCTCGGCGAATTGCCGTTGAGTTCACCAGACACCTCCTTGTCCTCTCCTTGGGTTAATGATGAACTCTTGTTAATGGAAGTCACTTCATAGTTCATTTCCCGAGAATCTTACAGTGTCATCCCGTCAATTGGTGTTGCACCTTTCTTCTCAGGCATCCTGAGGCTGAGGTATCCTGACACCAATCATACCTGAATCTCCGTCAGATATGATGGTTAGGACAACTTTCCAAGAGTTATGATATTGATCCTTTGATGACCCGGT
>NC_041393.1:348857702-348882250 GCF_002162155.2 Triticum dicoccoides | reverse complement strand
AGTGATTCTGACGAGGGGGCTGAAAGGACAGGTGGCTCCATCCCGGTAGAGGTGGGCCTGGGTTCCCGACGGCCCCCGACTGTTACTTTGTGGCGGAGCGACAGGGCAGGTTGAGACCACCTAGGAGACAGGTGGGCCTGGCCCTGTTCGGCGTTCGCGGATACTTAACACGCTTAACGAGATCTTGGTATTTGATCTGAGTCGGCTACGAGCCTATACGCACTAACCATCTACGTGGGAGTAGTTATGGGTATCCCGACGTCGTGGTATCAGCCGAAGCACTTCAGACGTCAGCGACGGAGCGGCGCGCGCCGGATTGGAACGTAAGCCTGCTCTTGTATTAAGGGGGCTAGTTCCGCTTTCGGCCGCGTACGCAACGTGCAGGTGTGCTATGGGCGATGGGCCCAGACCCCTGTGCGCTTAGGTTTAGACCGGCGTGCTGGCCTCTGTGTTTTGCCTAAGTGGGGCTGCGACGTGTTGATCTTCCGCGGCCGGGCATGACCCAGGAAAGTGTGTCCGGCCAAATGGGATCGAGCGTGTTGGGTTATGTGGTGCACCCCTGCAGGGAAGTTAATCTATTCGAATAGCCGTGATCTTCGGTAACAGGACGACTTGGAGTTGTACCTTGACCTTATGACAACTAGAACCGGATACTTAATAAAACACACCCTTCCAAGTGCCAGATACAACCGGTGGTCGCTCTACCTCAGGGATATGAGGAGGGGATCGCCGGGTAGGATTATGCTATGAGATGTTACTTGGAGATGATACTTGGAGGACTTCGACCTACCCTCTTCTGCCTGTTGCAAGACGAAGGTGACCAGAAGCGTAGTCTTCGACAGGTTTAGCTATCCCCCTCTTATTCTGGCATTCTGCAGTTCAGTCCACTGATATGGCCTCCTTACACATATACCCATGCATATGTAGTGTAGTTCCTTGCTTGCGAGTACTTTGGATGAGTACTCACGGTTGCTTTCTCCCCCCTTTTCCCCTTTTCCTTTCTTTCTGGTTGTCGCAACCAGATGCTGGAGCCCTGGAGCCAGACGCCACCGTCGACGACGACCCCTACTACACCGGAGGTGCCTACTACTACGTGCAGGCTGACGACGACGACCAGGAGTAGTTAGGAGGATCCCAGGCAGGAGGCCTGCGCCTCTTTCGATCTGTATCCCAGTTTGTGCTAGCCATCTTATGGCAACTTGTTTAACTTATGTCTGTACCCAGATATTGTTGCTTCCGCTGACTCGTCTGTGATCGAGCACTTGTATTCGAGCCCTCGAGGCCCCTGGCTTGTATTATGATGCTTGTATGACTTATTTTATTTGTAGAGTTGTGTTGTGATATCTTCCCGTGAGTCCCTGATCTTGATCGTACACATTTGCGTGCATGATTAGTGTACGATTAAATCGGGGGCGTCACACAAAGCTAAGCACTTCTCCCATGGCAAGAAAGATCAATCTAGTAGGCCAAACCAAACCGATAATTCGAAGAGACTTGCAAAGATAACACAACCTTACATAAAAGAATTCAGAGAAGATTCAAATATTATTCATAGATAAACTTGATCATAAACCCACAATTCATCGGATCTCGACAAACACACCGCAAAAAGAGATTACATCAAATAGATCTCCACAAGAGAGGGGGAGAACATTGTATTGAGATCCAAAAAGAGAGAAGAAGCCATCTAGCTAATAACTATGGACCCGTAGGTCTGTGGTAAACTACTCACAACTCATCGGAGGGGCAAGGATGTTGTTGTAGAGGCCCTCCGTGGTCGATTCCCCCTCCGGCAGAGTGCCGGCGAAGGCTACAAGATGGGATCTCACGGATACAGAAGGTTACGACAGTGGAAATTTTGTTTCGTGGTGCTCCTGGATGTTTTCGGGGTACATAGGTATATATAGGAGGAAGAAGTACGTCGGTGGCCGCTCGAGGGGCCCACGAGACAGGGGGGCGTGCCCTACAAGGGGGGGCCCCCTCCTATCTCGTATCCGCCTCGGCTGCTTCTTGGCTTGCACTCCAAGTCCTCCGGATCACGTTCGTTCCAAAAATCACGCTCTCGAAGGTTTTATTCCGTTTGGACTCCGTTTGATATTCCTTTTCTTCGAAATACTGAAAGAGGCAAAAAAAACAGCAATACGGGCTGGGCCTCCGGTTAGTAGGTTAGTCCCAAAAATGATATAAATGTGTAAAATAAAGCCCATAAACATCCAAAAGGGGTAATATAATAGCATGGAATAATAAAAAATTATAGATACCTTGGACACGTATCAAGCATCCCCAAGCTTAATTCCTGCTCATCCTTGAGTAGGTAAATGATAAAAAAAGAAATTTTTGATGTGGAATGCTACCTAGCATAATTCTCAATGTAATTTTCTTTATTGTGGCATGAATATTCAGTTCCAAATGATTCAAAATAAAAGTTCATATTGATAAAAGAAATAGTAACACTTCGAGCATACTAATCAAAGTAATCATGCCTTCTCAAAATAACATGGCAAAAGAAAGTTCATCCCTACAAAATCATATAGTTAGGCTATGCTTCATTTTCGTCACACAAAGATGTTCCCAATTTCTATACCCCCGTTGACAAGCCAAGCAATTGTTTCATACTTAAATAATCTCAAACTTTTTCAACCTTCACGCAATACATGAGCGTGACCATGGATATAGCACTATGGGTGGAATAGAATATGATGATGGGGATAGTGTGGAGAAGACAAAAAAGGAGAAAGTCTCACATTGACGAGGATAATCAACGGGCTATGGAGATGCCCATCAATTGATGTCAACATGAGGAGTAGGGATTGCCATGCAACGGATGCACTAGAGCTATAAATGAATGCTCAACAAAAGAAAACTAGTGGGTGTGCATCCAACTTACTTTCTCACGAAGATCTAGGGCATTTGAGGAAGCCCATTGTAGGAATATACAAGCCAAGTTCTATAATGAAAAATTCCCACTAGTAAAAAGATAACTTATGAGACTCACTATATGTAAAACGTGGTGCTACTTTGAAGCACAAAATATGAGACTCAATACATGAAGAACAAGGTGCTACTTTGAAGCACAAGTGTGGAAAAAGAGATAGTAACATTGCCCTTTTTATTTATTTATTTTTCTTTTTTTTCTTTTTCTTCTTTTTTGGGGCCTTTTTTTCTTTTTCTTTCTTTTGGCCTTTCTTCTTTTTTTTCTTTGGGCAATGCTCTAATAATGATGATCATCACACTTTCATTGATTACAACATATGAATTACAACTCGAAACTAGAACAAGATATGACTCTATATGAATGCCTCCGGTGGTGTAACGGGATGGTGCAATGAATCAAGAGTGACATGTATGAAAAATAATGCATGGTGGCTTTGCCACAAATACGGTGTCAACTACATGATCATGCAATGGCAATATGACAAAAGTAATGTAAGTCATGATGATGATAAACGGAACGGTGGAAAGTTGCATGGCAATATATCTCGGAATGGCTATGGAAATACCATAATAGGTAGGTATGGTGGCTGTTTTGAGGAAGATATAAGGAGGTTTATGGGTGATAGAGCGTATCGTATCACGGGATTTGGATGCACCGGCGAAGTTTGCACCAACTCTCAAGGTGAGAAAGGGCAATGCACGGTACCGAAGAGGCTAGCAATGGCGGAAAGGTAAAAGTGCGTATAATCCATGGACTCAACATTAGTCAAAAGAAATCATATACTTATTGCAAAAATTTGGAAGTCATCAAAAATCAAGTACTGCTCGCATGCTCCTAGGGGGATAGATTGGTAGGAAAAGACCATCGCTCGTCCCCGACCGCCACTCATAAGGATGCACAAGCCAGGTACACTTCATGTTTCAAATTTGTCACACAACTTTAACCATACGTGCATGCTATGGGACTTGCTAACTTAAACACAAGCATTCTTTAAATTCATAATCACCCAACTAGCATGACTTTAATATCACTACCTCCATATCTCAAAACAATTATCAAGTATCAAATTGATCATAGCATCCAATTCACTTCCTATGATAGTTTTTAATATACCCTACTTGGATGCTCATCATTCTAGGACCAATTTTGTAACCATAGAAAATACCATGCTGTTCTAAAAGACTCTCAAAATAATATAAGTGAAGCATGAGATACTAGCAATTTCTTCAAAATTAAGACACCACCGTGCTCTAAAAGATATAAGTGAAGCACTAGAGCAAAACTATCAAGCTCAAAAGATATAAGTGAAGCACTTAGAGTATTCTAGCAAATTCTAATCAAATAGGATTCTCCCAAAAGGTGTGTACATCAAGGATGATTGTGTAAACTAAAAATCAAAGACTAATACAATACACGACGCTCCAAGCAAAACACATATCATGTGGCGAATAAAAATATAGCTCCAAGTAAAGTTACCAATAAACAAAGACGAAAGAGGGGATGCCTTCCCGGGCATCCCTAAGCTTAGGATTTTGGCTATCCTTGAATATCTTGGGGTGCCTTGGGCATCCCCAAGCTTAGGCTCTTGCCACCCTTTATTCCATAGTCCATAAAAGCTTTACCAGAAACTTGAAAACTTCACAACACAAAACTCAACAGGAAATCTTATAAGCCCCGTTAGTGAAAGAAAACAAAACCACCACATAAGGTACTGCAATGAACTCATTCTTTATTTATTTTGGTGTTAAACCTACTGTATTCCAACTTCTCTATGGTTTACAAACTATTTTACTAGCCATAGATGCATCAAAATAAGAAAACAACACACGAAAAACAGAATCTGTCAAAAACAGAACAGTCTGAAGAAATCTGTAACTAACGCAAACTTCTGGAACTCTAAAAATCCTACAAAAATATGACTTACTAGACAATTTGTCTATTGATCAGAAGCAAAATAGAATCAATGCAAAAGCACGTTTCTGTGATTTATTGAATTTTTTCTCATGAGCACAAAGTTTCAGTTTTTCAGCAGAATCAAATCAACTATCATCATTGTTTATCCTATAGGTTCTACTTGGCACAAACACTAATTACAAGATAAAAACACATATAAACAGAGAGTAGATGCAAGATTTATTACTAAACAGGAGCAAAAGCAAAAAAACACAAAGAAAAATTGGGTTGCCTCCCAACTAGCGCTATTGTTTAACGCCCCTAGCTAGGCATAAGAGCAAAGATAGATCTAACGAGTGCCATCTTTGGCACTTGATTCATAAGTAGCACGCAAGATAGATTCATAAGGTAATTTGACTTTCTTTCTTGGAAAGTGCTCCATGCCTTTCTTTAAGGGAAATGTGAATCTAATATTCCCTTCCTTCATATCAATAATCGCACCAATCGTTCTAAGGAAAGGTCTACAAGAATAATAGGGCAAGAAAGATTACAATCTATATCAAGAACGATAAAATATACGGGCACCAAATTTCTATTTGCAACAATAAGAACATCATTGATCCTTCCCATAGGTTTTTTAATGGTGGAATCTGCAAGGTGCAAATTTAACGAGCAATCATCAAGATCATGGAAATCTAGAATATCACATAAATTTTTCGGAATCGTGGAAACACTAGCACCCAAAACACACTAAGCAAAACACTCATACTCTTTAATTCTAATCTTTATAGTAGGTTCCCACGCATCATTAAGTTTTCTAGGTATAGAAACTTCCAAATTAAGTTTTTCATCAAAAGATTGCATCAAGGCATCAACAATGTGTTTGGTAAAAGCTTTGTTTTGACTATAAGCATGAGGAGAATTAATAACGGATTGCAACAAGGAAATACAACCTTTTAAAGAACAATTATCATAATCTAATTCCTTGAAATCTGAGATAGTAGGTTCAATGTTATTAGAAGTTGTGACCTTTCCAATCTCACTTTTACCAAATTTAGCATCAAGATCTAAAGATTCCGAATTCTTGGGACGCCTTCTAGGCAAAGTTGATTCATCACCAGTCCCATAGTCATCAAAATTCATATTGCAAAACATAGATCTAATAGGAGACGCATCGATAACTTTAAGATCTTCATCATTATTTTCATGGAACTTAGAAGAACACACTTTTATAAAGCTATCTTTCTTAGCATGCAATCTAGCGGTTCTTTCCTTACACTCGTCAATGGAAATTCTCATTACTTTGAGAGACTCATTGATATCATGCTTAGGAGAAGAAGATCTAATTTTAAGAGAATCAACATCAAGCGAAAGTCTATCAACGTTCCTAGCCAAATCATCAACTTTGAGCAATTTTTCTTCAAGCAAAGCATTAAAATTCTTTTGAGAAATCATAAATTCTTTCACACTATTCTCAAAATCAGAGGGCATCTTATTAAAATTACCATAAGAATTATTGTAGGAATTTCCATAATTATTAGAGGAATTACTAGGGAACGGTCTAGCATTAAAATTTCCTCTATAGGCATTGTTTCCAAAATTATTCCTACCAACAAAATTCACATCCATAGATTCATTATTATTCTGAATCAAAGAAGACAAAGGCATATCATTGGGATCAAGAGGAGTATTTTTAGTTGCAAACAATTTCATAAGTTCATCCATCTTTCCACTCAAAACATTGATTTCTTCTATAGAATGCACTTTTTTACTAGAAGATCTTTCGGTGTGCCATTGAGAATAATTAGCCATAAAATTATCAAGAAGTTTTGTAGCATCTCCTAACGTGATTTCCATAAACGCGCCTCCCGCGGCCGAATCTAAGAGATTTCTAGAAGCAAAGTTCAACCCGGCATAAATTTTTTGTATGATCATCCATAAATTCAAGCCATGGGTAGGGCAATTGCGAAGCATCAATTTCATTCTTTCCCAAGATTGGGCAACATGCTCATGATCAAGTTGTTTAAAATTCATAATATCGTTCCTAAGAGTTATAATCTTAGCGGGAGGAAAATACTTAGAGATAAAAGCATCTTTGCACTTGTTCCAAGAATCAATACTATTTTTAGGCAAAGACGAAAACCAAACTTTAGCACGATGTCTAAGAGAAAACGGAAATAACTTCAATTTGACAATATTGGTATCCGTATCTTTCTTCTTTTGCATATCACACAAATTAACAAAGTTATTTAGATGAGTAGCGGCATCTTCACTAGGAAGGCTGGCAAATTGATCTTTCATAAGAAGATTCAGCAAAGCAGCATTGATTTCACAAGACTCAACATCATTAAGAGGAGCAATCGGAGTACTAAGGAAATCATTATTATTGGTGTTCGAGAAATCACACAATTTGGTATTATCTTGCGCCATGGAAACAAGTAATCCAACACACAAGCAAACAGAAAATGGGCAAGCGAAAAAGAGAGGAGGAGATTGGGAAAGAGAGGCAAATAAAACGGCAACGGTGAAGTGGGGGAGAGGAAAACGAGAGGCAAATGGCAAATAATGTAAATGCGAGGGAGATGGGTTTGTGATGGGTACTTGGTATGTCTTGACTTGAGCGAAGACCTCCCCGACAACGGCGCCAGAAATCCTTCTTTCTACGTCTTGAGCTTGCGTTGGTTTTCCTCGAAGAGGAGAGGGTGATGCAGCAAGTGTAGCGTAAGTATTTCCCTCAATTTTTGAGAACCAAGGTATCAATCCAGTAGGAGGCTCCTCAAAAGTCTCACGCACCTGCACAAACAAACTGAGAACTCGCAACCAACGCAATAAAGGGGTTATCAATCCCTTCACGGCCACTTGCGAAAGTGAGATCTGATAGAGATAGTATGATAAGATAAATATATTTTTGGTATTTTATAATATACTCCCTCCGTCCCAAAATTCTTGTCTTATATTTGTCTAGATACGGATGTATCTGACACTAAAACGTAACTAGATACATCCGTATTTAGACAAATCTAAGACAAGAATTTTGGGACGGAGGGAGTAGATGCAAAAAGTAAAGATGCAAATAAAAGTAGATTGGAAGCAAATATGATAAGAGATAGACCCGGGGGCCATAGGTTTCGCTAGAGGCTTCTCTCAAGATAGCATAAGTATTACGGTGGGTGAACAAATTACCGTCGAGCAATTGATAGAAAAGCGAATAATTATGAGATTATATAGGCATGATCATGTATATAGGCATCACGTCCATAACAAGTAGACCGACTCCTGCTTGCATCTACTACTATTACTCCACACATCGACTGACTCCTACCTGGTGTTGGAAATATGCCCTAGAGGCAATAATAAAAGGATTATTATTATATTTCCTTGTTCACGATAATTGTCTTTTATTCATGCTATAATTGTATTATCCGGAAATCGTAATACACGTGTGAATACATAGACCACAATACATCCCTGGTAAGCCTCTAGTTGACTAGCTCGTTGGTCGACAGATAGTCATGGTTTCCTGACAATGGACATTAGATGTCGTTGACAACGGGATCACATCATTAGGAGAATGATGTGATGGACAAGACCCAATCCTAAGCATAGCACAAGATCGTGTAGTTCGTTTTGCTAGAGCTTTTCCAATGTCAAGTATCTCTTCCTTAGACCATGAGATCGTGTAACTCCCGGATACTGTAGGAGTGCTTTGGTTGTGCCAAACGTCACAATGTAACTGGGTGACTATAAAGGTGCACTACAAGTATCTCCGAAAGTGTCTGTTGGGTTGACACGGATCGAGACTCGGATTTGTCACTCCGTATTACGGAGAGGTATCACTGGGCCCACTCGGTAGTGCATCATCATAATGAGCTCAAAGTGACCAAGTGTCTGGTCACGGGATCATGCATTACGGTACGAGTAAAGTGACTTGCCGGTAACGAGATTGAACGAGGTATTGGGATACCGACGATCAAATCTCGGGAAAGTAACATACCGTCTGACAAAGGGAATAGTATACGGGGTTGCTTGAATCCTCGACATCGTGGTTCATCCGATGAGATCATCGAGGAGTATGTAGAAGCCAACATGGGTATCCAGATCCCGCTGTTGGTTATTGACCGGAGAGCCGTCTCGGTCATGTCTGCATTTCTCCCGAACCCGTAGGGTCTACACACTTAAGGTTCGGTGATGCTAGGGTTGTATGAATATGAGTATGCAGCAAACCGAATGTTGTTCGGAGTCCCGGATGAGATCCCAGACGTCACGAGGAGTTCCGGAATGGTCCGGAGGTAAAGAATTATATATAGGAAGTGCTGTTTCGGCCATCGGGAAAGTTTTGGGGTCACCCGGTATTGTACCGGGACCACCGGAAGGGTCCCGGGGGTCCACCGGGTGGGGCCACCTATCCCGGAGGGCCTCGTGGGATGAAGTGGGAGGGGAACCAGCCCCTAGTGGGCTGGTGCGCCCCCCCTTGGGCCCCCCCTGTGCCTAGGGTTGGAAACCCTAGGTGGGGGGGGGGGCGCACCACTTGCCTTGGGGGGCACTCCACCCCCCTGGCCGCCGCCCCCTTGGGAGATTGCATCTCCCAGGGCCAGCGCCCCCCTGGGGGCCTATATAAAGGAGGGAAGGGGGGAGGGCAGCCGCACCCTTGTGTCTTGGCGCCTCCCTCCCCTGCTACACCTCGTCCTCCTCCCGCAGCAACTTGGCGAAGCCCTGCCGGAGTTCTGCTGCATCCACCACCACGCCGTTGTGCTGCTGGATCATCATCAAGCTCTCCTTCCCCCTTGCTGGATCAAGAAGGAGGAGACGTCATCCGCTCCATACGTGTGTTGAACGTGGAGGTGCTGTCCGTTCGGCACTTGGTCATCGGTGATTTGAATCACGGCGAGTACGACTCCATCATCACCGTTCTCTCGAACGCTTCCGCACGCGATCTACAAGTGGTATGTAGATGCAATCTCTCTCCCATGACTCGTTGCTTAGATGAACTCATAGATGGATCTTGGTGAAACCGTCGGAAATTTTTTAATTTTCTGCAACGTTCCCCAACAGTGGTATCGGAGCTAGGTCTATGCGTAGTTCTCTATTGCACGAGTAGAACACAAATTTGTTGTGGGCATAGATCTTGTCAACTTGCTTGACGCTACTAGTCTTTTCTTGCTTCAGCGGTATTGTGGGATGAAACGGCCCGGACCGACCTTACACGTATGCTTACGTGAGACAGGTTCCACCGACTGACATGCACTAGTTGCATAAGGTGGCTAGCGGGTGTCTGTCTCTCCCACTTTAGTTGGAGCGGATTCGACGAAAAGGGTCCTTATGGAGGGTAAATAGAAGTTGACAAAATCACGTTGTGGTTATTCGTAGGTAAGAAAACGTTCTTGCTAGAACCCAATTGCAGCCACGTAAAAGATGCAACAACAATTAGAGGACGTCTAACTTGTTTTTGCAGCAATTGTCATGTGATGTGATATGGCCAGAAGTTGTGATGAATGATGAATGATATATTGTGATGTATGAGATCATGTTCTTGTAATAGGAATCACGACTTGCATGTCGATGAGTATGACAACCGGCAGGAGCCATAGGAGTTGTCTTTATTTTTTGTATGACCTGCGTGTCATTGAAGAATGCCATGTAAATTACTTTACTTTATTGCTAAACGCGTTAGCCACAGAAGTAGAAGTAGTCATTGGCGTGACAACTTCATGAAAACACAATGATGGAGATCATGATGATGGAGATCATGGTGTCATGCCGGTGACGAAGATGATCATGGAGCCCCGAAGATGGAGATCGAAGGAGCTATATGATATTGGCCATATCATGTCACTACTTTATATAATTGCATGTGATGTTTATTATGTTTATGCATCTTGTTTACTTAGAACGACGGTAGTAAATAAGATGATCCCTTATAATAATTTCAAGAAAGTGTTCCCCCTAACTGTGCGCCGTTGCTAAAGTTCGTCGTTTCGAAGCACCACGTGATGATCGGGTGTGATAGATCCTTACGTTCACATACAACGGGTGTAAGACAGTTTTACACATGCAAAAACACTTAGGGTTAACTTGACGAGCCTAGCATGTACAGACATGGCCTCGGAACACAAGAGACCGAAAGGTCGAACATGAGTCATATGGAAGATGCGATCAACATGGAGATGTTCACCGATGATGACTAGTCCGTCTCACGTGATGATCGGACATGGCCTAGTCGACTCGGATCGTGTGACACTTAGATGACTAGAGGGATGTCAATCTGAGTGGGAGTTCATTAAATAATTTGATTAGATGAACTTAATTATCATGAACTTAGTCTAAAACCTTTGCAAATATATCTTGTAGATCAAATGGCCAACGCTCATGTCAACATGAACTTCAACGCGTTCCTAGAGAAAACCAAGCTGAAAGATGATGGCAACAACTATTCGGACTGGGTCCGGAACCTGAGGATCATCCTCATAGCAGCCAAGCAAGATTATGTCCTAGATGCACCGCTAGGTGAAGCACCCATCCCAGAGAACCAAGATGTTATGAACACTTGGCAGTCACATGCTGATGATTACTCCCTCGTTCAGTGTGGCATGCTTTACAGCTTAGAACCGGGGCTCCAAAAGCGTTTTGAGCGACATGGAGCATATGAGATGTTCGAAGAGCTGAAAATGGTTTTTCAAGCTCATGCCCGGGTCGAGAGATATGAAGTCTCCAACAAGTTCTATAGTTGTAAGATGGAGGAAAATAGTTCTGTCAGTGAGCACATACTCAAAATGTCTGGGTTGCACAACCGCCTATCCCAGCTGGAGATCAACCTCCTGGACGAGGCGATCATTGACAGAATCCTTCAGTCGCTCCCACCGAGCTACAAGAGCTTTGTGTTGAACTACAATATGCAAGGGATGGTGAAGACCATTCCTGAAGTATTCTCAATGCTGAAGTCAGCAGAGGTTGAAATCAAGAAAGAACATCAAGTGTTGATGGTCAATAAGACCACTAAGTTCAAGAAGGGCAAGGGTAAGAAGAACTTCAAGAAGGACGGCAAAGATGTTGCCGCGCCCGGTAAGCCAGTTGCCGGGAAGAAGTCAAAGAATGGACCCAAGCCTGAGACTGAGTGTTTTTATTGCAAAGGGAAGGGTCACTGGAAGCAGAACTGCCCCAAATACTTAGCGGACAAGAAGGCCGGCAACACTAAAGGTATATTTGATATACATGTAATTGATGTGTACCTTACCAGTACTCGTAGTAACTCCTGGGTATTTGATACCGGTGCCGTTGCTCATATTTGTAACTCACAGCAGGAGCTGCGGAATAAGCGGAGACTGGCGAAGGACGAGGTGACGATGCGCGTCGGGAATGGTTCCAAGGTCGATGTGATCGCCGTCGGCACGCTACCTCTACATTTACCTACGGGATTAGTTTTAAACCTCAATAATTGTTATTTAGTGACAAGTTTGAGCATGAACATTGTATCTGGATCTCGTTTGATGCGAGATGGCTACTCATTTAAATCCGAGAATAATGGTTGTTCTATTTATATGAGAGATATGTTTTATGGTCATGCCCCGATGGTCAATGGTTTATTCTTAATGAATCTCGAACGTAATGTTACACATATTCATAGTGTGAATACCAAAAGATGTAAAGTTGATAACGATAGTCCCACATACTTGTGGCACTGCCGCCTTGGTCACATTGGTGTCAAGCGCATGAAGAAGCTCCATGCTGATGAACTTTTAGAGTCTCTCGATTATGAATCATTTGACACATGCGAACCATGCCTCATGGGCAAAATGACCAAGACTCCGTTCTCTGGAACAATGGAGCGAGCAACCACCTTGTTGGAAATCATACATACCGATGTGTGTGGTCCAATGAGCGTTGAGGCTCGCGGAGGATATCGTTATGTTCTCACTCTCACTGATGACTTGAGTAGATATGGGTATGTCTACTTAATGAAACACAAGTCTGAAACCTTTGAAAAGTTTAAGGAATTTCAGAATGAGGTAGAGAATCAACGTGACCGAAAGATAAAGTTCCTACGATCAGATCGTGGAGGAGAATACTTAAGTCACGAATTTGGTACACACTTAAGGAAATGTGGAATCATTTCACAACTCACGCCGCCTGGAACACCTTAGCGTAACGGTGTGTCCGAACATCGTAATCGCACTCTATTGGATATGGTGCGATCTGTGATGTCTCTTACCGATTTACCGCTATCATTTTGGGGATACGCTCTAGAGACAGCTACATTCACTTTAAATAGGGCACCGTCTAAATCCGTTGAGACGACACCGTATGAATTATGGTTTGGGAAGAAACCTAAGCTGTCGTTTCTAAAAGTTTGGGGATGCGATGCTTATGTCAAGAAACTTCAACCTAAAAAGCTCGAACCCAAGTCGGAAAAATGCGTCTTCATAGGATACCCTAAGGAAACCATTGGGTATACCTTCTACTTAAGATCCGAGAGCAAGACCTTTGTTGCCAAGAACGGATCCTTTCTGGAAAAAGAGTTTCTCTCAAAAGAAGTAAGTGGGAGGAAAGTAGAACTCGATGAAGTACTACCTCTTGAACCGGAAAGTAGTGCAGCTCAGGAAAATGTTCCTGTGGTGCCTACACCAACTGGAGAGGAAATTAATGATTATGATCAAGGTACTTCGGATCAAGTTGCTACTGAACCTCGTAGGTCCACAAGGACACGTTCCACACCAGAGTGGTATGGCAACCCTGTCCTGGAAATCATGTTGTTAGACAATGGTGAACCTTCGAACTATGAAGAAGCAATGGCGGGCCTAGATTCCAACAAATGGCTAGAAGCCATGCAATCCGAGATAGAATCCATGTATGAAAACAAAGTATGGACTTTGACTGACTTGCCCGATGATCGGCGAGCGATAGAAAACAAATGGATCTTTAAGAAGAAGACGGACGCGGATGGTAATGTCACCATCTATAAAGCTCGACTTGTCGCTAAGGGTTATCGGCAAGTTCAAGGGATTGACTATGATGAGACTTTCTCTCTTGTAGCGAAGCTTAAGTCCGTCCGAATCATGTCAGCAATTGTCGCATACTATGATTATGAGATATGGCAGATGGACGTCAAAACGGCATTCCTTAATGGTTATCTTAAGGAAGAGTTGTATATGATGCAGCCGGAAGGTTTTGTTGATCCTAAGAATGCTAACAAAGTATGCAAGCTCCAGCGATCCATTTATGGGCTGGTGCAAGCATCTCGGAGTTGGAACATTCGCTTTGATGAGATGATCAAAGCGTTTGGGTTTATGCAGACTTATGGAGAAGCCTGCGTTTACAAGAAAGTGAGTGGGAGCTCTGTAGCATTTCTCATATTATATGTAGATGACATACTTTTGATGGGAAATGATATAGAATTCTTGGACAACATTAAGGCCTACGTGAATAAGTGTTTTTCAATGAAGGACCTTGGAGAAGCTGCTTACATATTAGGCATCAAGATCTATAGGGATAGATCGAGACGCCTCATAGGTCTTTCACAAAGCACATACCTTGATAAGATTTTGAGGAAGTTCAAAATGGATCAGTCCAAGAAAGGGTTCTTGCCTGTACTGCAAGGTGTGAGATTGAGCTCGGCTCAATGCCCGACCACGGCAAAAGATAAAGAAGAGATGAGCGTCATCCCCTATGCCTCAGCCATAGGATCTATTATGTATGCCATGCCGTGTACTAGACCTGATGTAAACCTTGCCTTAAGTTTGGTAGGAAGGTACCAAAGTAATCCCGGCAAGGAACACTGGACAGCGGTCAAGAATATCCTGAAGTACCTGAAAAGGACAAAGGACATGTTTCTCGTTTATGGAGGTGACGAAGAGCTCGTCGTAAAGGGTTACGTCGACGCTAGCTTCGACACAGATCTGGATGACTCTAAGTCAAAAACCGGATACGTGTATATGTTGAATGGTGGAGCAGTAAGCTGGTGCAGCTGCAAGCAGAGCGTCGTGGCGGAATCTACATGTGAAGCGGAGTACATGGCAGCCTCGGAGGCAGCGCATGAAGTGATTTGGGTGAAGGAGTTCATCACCGACCTAGGAGTCATACCCAATGCGTCGGGGCCGATCAAACACTTCTGTGACAACACTGGAGCTATTGCCCTTGCCAAGGAGCCCAGGTTTCACAAGAAGACCAGGCACATCAAGCGTCATTTCAACTCCATCCATGAAAATGTTCAAGATGGAGACATAGATATTTGCAAAGTACATACGGATCTGAATGTCGCAGATCCATTGACTAAACCTCTTCCGCGAGCAAAACATGATCAACACCAGAACTCTATGGGTGTTCGATTCATCACAATGTTACTAGATTATTGACTCTAGTGCAAGTGGGAGACTGTTGGAAATATGCCCTAGAGGCAATAATAAAAGGATTATTATTATATTTCCTTGTTCACGATAATTTTCTTTTATTCATGCTATAATTGTATTATCCGGAAATCGTAATACACGTGTGAATACATAGACCACAATACGTCCCTGGTAAGCCTCTAGTTGACTAGCTCGTTGGTCAACAGATAGTCATGGTTTCCTGACTATGGACATTACATGTCGTTGACAATGGGATCACATCATTAGGAGAATGATGTGATGGACAAGACCCAATCCTAAGTATAGCACAAGATCGTGTAGTTCGTTTTGCTAGAGCTTTTCCAATGTCAAGTATCTCTTCCTTAGACCATGAGATCCTGTAACTCCCGGATACCGTAGGAGTGCTTTGGGTGTACCAAACGTCACAACATAATTGGGTGACTATAAAGGTGCACTACAGGTATCTCCGAAAGTGTCTGTTGGGTTAACACGGATCAAGACTGGGATTTGTCACTCCGTATTACGGAGAGGTATCACTGGGCCCACTCGGTAGTGCATTATCATAATGAGCTCAAAGTGACCAAGTGTCTGGTCACGGGATCATGCATTACGATACGAGTAAAGTGACTTGCCAGTAACGAGATTGAACGAGGTACTGGGATACCGACGATCGACTCTCGGGCAAGTAACATACAGTCTGACAAAGGGAATAGTATACGGGTTTGCTTGAATCCTCGATATCGTGGTTCATCCGATGAGATCAGCGAGGAGTATATGGGAGCCAACATGGGTATCCAGATCCCGCTGTTGGTTATTGACCAGAGAGCCGTCTTGGTCATGTCTGCATGTCTCCCGAACCCGTAGGGTCTACACACTTAAGGTTCGGTGACGCTAGGGTTGTATGAATATGAGTATGCAGCAAACCGAATGTTGTTCGGAGTCCTGGATGAGATGCCGGAAGTCACGAGGAGTTCCGGAATGGTCCGGAGGTAAAGAATTATATATAGGAAGTGCTGTTTCGGCCATCGGGAAAGTTTCGGGGTCACCCGGTATTGTACCGGGACCACCGGAAGGGTCCCGGGGGTCCATAGGGTGGGGCCACCTATCCCGGAGGGCCTCGTGGGATGAAGTGAGAGGGGAACCAGCCCCTAGTGGGATGGTGCGCCCCCCTTGGGCCCCCCTGCGCCTAGGGTTGGAAACCCTAGGTGGGGGGGGGGGCGCACCACTTGCCTTGGGGGGCACTCCACCCCCCTGGCCGCCGCCCCCTTGGGAGATTGCATCTCCGAGGGCCGCCCCCCCTGGGGGCCTATATAAAGGAGGGCAGGGGGGAGGGCAGCCACACCCTTGTGTCTTGGCACCTCCCTCCCCTACTACACCTCGTCCTCCTCCCGCAGCAGCTTGGCGAAGCCCTGCCGGAGTTCTGCTGCATCCACCACCACGCCGTTGTGCTGTTGGATCATCATCAACCTCTCCTTCCCCCTTGATGGATCAAGGAGGAGACGTCATCCGCTCCGTACGTGTGTTGAACGCGGAGGTGCTGTCTGTTCGGCACTTGGTCATCGGTGATTTGATTCACGGCGAGTACGACTCCATCATCACCGTTCTCTCGAACGCTTCCGCACGCGATCTACAAGTGGTATGTAGATGCAATCTCTCTCCCATGACTCGTTGCTTAGATGAACTCATAGATGGATCTTGGTGAAACCATAGGAAATTTTTTAATTTTCTGCAACGTTCCCCAACACCTGCATCTAGAGTATTAAGTTCACAAAGAACAGAGTAATGCATTAAGCAAGATGACATGATGTAGAGGGATAAACTCATGCAATATGATATAAACCCCATCTTGTTATCCTCGATGGCAACAATACAATACGTGTCTTGCAACCCTTTCTGTCACTGGGTAAGAACACCGCAAGATTGAACCCAAAGCTAAGCACTTCTCCCATGGCAAGAAAGATCAATCTAGTAGGCCAAACCAAACCGATAATTCGAAGAGACTTGCAAAGATAACTCAATCAGACATAAAAGAATTCAGAGAAGATTCAAATATTATTCATAGATAAACTTGATCATAAACCCACAATTCATCGGATCTCGACAAACACACCGCAAAAAGAGATTACATCAAATAGATCTCCACAAGAGAGGGGGTGAACATTGTATTGAGATCCAAAAAGAGAGAAGAAGCCATCTAGCTAATAACTATGGACCCGTAGGTCTGTGGTAAACTACTCACAACTCATCAAAGGGGCAAGGATGTTGATGTAGAGGCCCTCCATGGTCGATTCCCCCTCCGGCAGAGTGCCGACGATGGCTCCAAGATGGGATCTCGCGGATACAGAAGGTTACGGCGGTGGAAATTGTGTTTCGTGGTGTTCCTGGATGTTTTTGGGGTACGTAGGTATATATAGGAGGAATAAGTACGTCGGTGGCCGCCCGAGGGGCCCACGAGACAGGGGGCACGCCCTACAGGGGGGGGGGGGCGCCCTCCTATCTCGTGGCCGCCTCGGCTGCTTCTTGGCTTGCACTCCAAGTCCTCCGGATCACATTTGTTCCAAAAATCACGCTCTCGAAGGTTTCATTCCATTTGGACTCCGTTTGATATTCCTTTTCTTCGAAATACTGAAATAGGCAAAAAAACAGCAATACGGGCTGGGCCTCCGGTTAGTAGGTTAGTCCCAAAAATGATATAAATGTGTAAAATAAAGCCCATAAACATCCAAAGGGGTAATATGATAGCATGGAACAATAAAAAAATATAGATGCATTGGAGACGTATCATTCCTCCGGTATTCGGGAGTTGCATAATCTCATAGTCGGGGGAACATGTATAAGTCATGAAGAAAGTAGTACCAATAAAACTCAACGATCATTATGCTAAGCTAATGGATGGGTCTTGTCTATCACATCATTCTCTAATGATGTGATCCCGTTCATCAAATGACAACACATGTCTATGTCTTGACTTGAGCGAAGACCTCCCCGGCAACAACGCCAGAAATCCTTCTTGCTATGTCTTGAGCTTGCGTTGGTTTTCCTTGAAGAGGATAGGGTGATGCAGCAATAGTAGCGTAAGTATTTCCCTCAGTTTTTGTCAGGACCCCGATCCAATGCCACACCGATCCAGCATGTAACACCGCATATCACTTTGCGGCCTCACGCACGGTATTCCCACGGGTGTCGCCTTACTAGGCCCGGGACCGTTTGCGCCTTTTGGCTCACGTATATGATAGTGTCACTAGCATCCATATGACAAAGAACCCGGGCTCACATGACTAGTCGTGAACCCAAAGTGGCGCTAACTTACAAGGACATGCATACATGACCCAACAACGAACGTGTCGGTCAACAACGAGTGAATCCAGGCTGTAGCAGCTGGGCTAGCAGGACTCCAGAGAATCTGGGCTGTAGCAGGCTAACAGGATTCCGGTAGACACCACGTGACATTTCCCCGAAGGGACAGACACAGGAACGAAGAAGGACACATGCCGGCCAGCCTAAGTGTTCCAGAGCAGCAGCGAGCTACCATGGCTCAGTGGAAGCACTGGGAGACATTTCCCGGTAAGAGAGGCTACCAAGGATAAACAACTAGGTTGTCAGATCCCACACATACCAAGCATTTCAATAACCTACACACAATATGCTCGATATGTGCAGATACAACATGGTATCACAACATGACTTAATGACTCAAGTATTTTATTCAATAGGCTCCGAGGAGCGAGATATTACAAACATGGGTCTCATGACCCAACATTCAGAGCATACAAGTCAAAGCACACACGGAAGCTTAACATGTCTGAGTACAGAAAACTATAAATGAAAAAGGCTGAGAAGTCTGACTATCTACCAGATCCTATCGAGGGCACAAGATCATAGCTGAGGTAGCAAGCTAAATGTCGAAGCCCATGTGGAACTACTAGCGAGTCTGAAGTCTCTATGCAAAAACATAAATTAAGCAACGTGTGTACGAATGTCAGTGACACAATTAACTAACAGGGTTAATTAAATCTAACTAATCAAATTAACAGCCACTGGGCCCACTGTCAGTGTCAGCAGGGGTAATTAGTCCTAAACTAATCTAGTCAGGGGCGGGGCCCACGTGTGTTGACCCTAGGGAGGTCAAACCCTGGGTCGAACAGGTCAAACTTGCCAGCGACTCGACGCCAGCGAGGCCAGACACGGCGGCGAGGCTCGAAAATCTTCCTCTGGCGACCAAATCGACGGCGGAGCCCATCTACGAGTAGCTGGAGCTCGCGCGCGTCGAGTGGTGCTCTCAGCTTCGCCGGAGATGGCCCAGAACAACGTTGACAATGGCAAGCGCGGCGGCTGGCATTCGGGCGTCGAACGAATCGATAGTGCAGGGCATGGCAGGAGCCGGGGTTGGTCGTGTTCGGCTCCTGGGAGCTCGGTGAGCACGGCACCACGCTCAAAAACGGGCGGGGGCGGCTGTGGCCATGGCAACGACATGGCACGACGGCGGCAAGCTCAGCCGCAGTCGGAGAACGGAGCTAGGGGACGGGAACAGAGGGGGCGGGCAAGGGAGAAGCAGCAGGAGCTCATAGCGGGTACAACCGAGGCGGATACGAGGCCGGGGGCACGTCGGAGGCAGCGCCAGGTCGCCGGAGATCTGGGCGGCCGGAGGTAGAAGACAACGATGGCGGCAATGTTGTAGGGAGCCCGAGGATGCTTGGCTCGTCTTGGATGGTGCAGACGATGAGGCGGAGGCGATGAGCACGACAGTTGCTCGAGGGACGGCTGGTGACCGCGGTGGCAGTGTGCGGTGGCGACGGACGCGCTCAGGTGACCTCGGAGAAGGGACTAGGGGGCAAGGGAGAGAGTAGAGAGTGAGGGAGAGGAGCGAGGGGCCACGGGGCGTCTCCGTGGCGTCGCTAGAAGGCCCGACGAGGAAGCAGGAGGTGGCCAGGGGCGAGCGCGCGCGCGACAGCGAGCTGCTCCTACTGGCAGGAAGAAGACAACACGGTGGGGTGGTGGGCTGGGCCTCAGCCATAGTGCTGGGCTGGGTGGGGCGCTAGGTGGGCTGCAGGATTAACCAGGTAAACCTTTTCCTCCTTTCTGTTTTTTGTTTTATCTGCTGTCTGTTTTTGATTTAGTAGGAATACTAAACCAATTTATTTACTTTTGTAAATTATTGTATATGGACTAGTGGTATTATTCCAGAGCCCCACAATAATTTCCAAAATTATTGGACATGTATTTCTTTTATAACAGAAATAAAGCCAATTCAAATACATTATGATTTAACTCAAAGGCCAAAAATAAATATTTTTAAGCCTCCAAAAATATTGTTTTGAATTTTATTCTTGCCAATATTTTTCAAGGTTTAACAGGAACATTTTCTTGGGCTTCTTTGATGTGATTTTAATGTTGATTATTTTTGAACTTCTTTTTGAGGGTTTCAACTAACCTCAATTCAACTTTTAGAAAATAGACATGATGCAAGATGCTCACTCATGTAACTAATTACAACCAACATTCTAGGGATGTGACAACTCACCCCCACTAAACAAGAATCTCGTCTCGAGATTCAAGCATAGGGTAAGATGAAGGGGGGATGCAAACAAACACAGTCTTCACGATCTAGGGTGCACTTCATAAGATTGTTGATTCGACCACCATCATTTTCTCGAAGTCTTGCTCTAGGAACTCCTACCAATATGACATCGAGAGGGAAAAGAAACTCTAGAAGGATCGATCTTCTCGAAGATCGTGCAACTCAGGATCTACTCACGGAATGAGACATAGAAACATCTCACGAGCTGAGACGCGAAGCACACATCCAGAGGAATGGAGTGAAGCAGATGACGAAGGTTCACTAGGTAGACATCAATGTCACGCTCAAGAAGGTGGTGAACGGTTGTCAATGTAGCGAGGGGTTGAGTTCCATGACACCGTAACGAGACATCTTAGAGGAGGTGACTCGTAGAATTAATACCCTAAGTGGAAAAAAGAATTACCTTTGATTAAGAGATCATTGAAACTCTTTATACCAGCCCAAGGCAAATCACAATTGATCATTTGAAGGAGTCCGAAAGAATGACATTCTCATGCCAGAATGGATGATGTGCACTACCTTGTTGAAGACAACACAAGGGATGATTTTGCTTATCACCCAAAATGGATGAGATCCAAGGTAGAATGGCACAAAGGTGGTGCAAGCTAGAAACAAAATACAAATGCTGGGAATGATTCTAGTAACTGGGGAGAAACTCAACTGTAGAGAGTGAGACCACTATTGAAAAGTTATAGCATAACCGAGGAAATCTGGGGGCAATCCCAGTTAGTGACTATGGTAGCACCTAGTGCTTGTGCGAGCTTTCAAGAACTTGAGCATTTCCATATTCATCAAGGTTTGTACCAATATCCGTGACAAGGATCCTGGCAACACAACATACCACCATGATGAATAGTGATGGACGATGCAGATGCAAATAAAGATAACACCTTCTCAGATTTCACCTTAGCAAGGCCAAGGAAAAAAATATGGATGATCGACCGAGAGACATTTAGCACTCCGCTTCTAATGTTCTCCCTGATGTACTAGTGTAACCCTGTGACGCCCCTGTTTCAATCGTACACTAATCATACACGCAAACGTGTACGATCAAGATCAGGGACTCACGGGAAAATATCACAACACAACTCTACAAATAAAATAAGTCGTACAAGCATCATAATACAAGCCAGGGGCCTCGAGGGCTCGAATACAAGTGCTCGATCATAGACGAGTCAGCGGAAGCAACAATATCTGAGTAGAGACATAAGTTAAACAAGTTTGCCTTAAGAAGGCTAGCACAAACTGGGATACAGATCGAAAGAGGCGCATGCCTCCTGCCTGGGATCCTCCTAACTACTCCTGGTCATCGTCAGCGGGCTGCACGTAGTAGTAGGCACCTCCGGTGTAGTAGGGGTCGTCGTCGACGGTGGCGTCTGGCTCCTGGACTCCAGCATCTGGTTGCGACAACCAGAAAGAAAGGAAAGGGGGAAAAAGGGGGGAGAAAGCAACCGTGAGTACTCATCCAAAGTACTCGCAGGCAAGGAGCTACACTACATATGCATGGGTATATGTGTAAAGAGTCAATATCGGTGGACTGAACTGCAGAATGCCAGAATAAGAGGGGGATAGCTAGTCCTATCGAAGACTACGCTTCTGGCAGCCTCCGTCTTGCAGCATGTAGAAGAGAGCAGATTGAAGTCCTCCCATTAGCATCCCCAAGTAGCATCTCCAAGTAGCATCTCCAAGTAGCATCTCCAGTAGCATCTCCAGTCGCATCGCATAGCATAATCCTACCCGGCGATCCTCTCCTCGTCGCCCTGTGGAAAAGCGATCACCGGGTTGTCTGTGGAACTTGTAAGGGTGTGTTTTATTAAGTATCCAGTTCTAGTTGTCATAAGGTCAAGGTACAACTCCAAGTCGTCCTGTTACCGAATATCACGGCTATTCGAATAGATTTAACTTCCCTGCAGGGGTGCACCAACTTACCCAACACGCTCGATCCCATTTGGCCGGACACACTTTCCTGGGTCATGCCCGGCCGCGAAAGATCAACACGTCGCAGCCCCACCTAGGCACAACAGAGAGGTCAGCACGCCGATCTAAACCTAAGCGCACAGGGGTCTGGGCCCATCGCCCTTAGCACACCTGCACGTTGCGTACGCGGCCGGTGAGCAGACCTAGCAACCTCCATTACAAAGGAAGTTGTGTTAACGCAGTCCAACCCGGCGCGCGCCACTCAGTCGCTGACGTCATGAAGTGCTTCGGCTGATACCACGACGCCGGGATACCCATAACTACTCCCACGTAGATGGTTAGTGCGTGTAAGCTCGTAGCCAACTCAGATCAAATACCAAGATCTCGTTAAGCGTGTTAAGTATCCGCGAACGCCGAACAGGGCTAGGCCCACCTCTCTCCTAGGCGGTCTCAACCTGCCCTGTCGCTCCGCCACGAAGTTACAATTGGGGGTCGTCGGGAACCCAGGCCCACCTCTACCGGGATGGAGCCACCTGTCCTTTCAGCCCCCATCTCCGAACAGTATCACAGGTAATGTAATATTGTAAGGTATAAAGTATATGCCCGTGATCACCTCCCGAAATGATCACAGCCCAGTAGTATAGCATGGCAGACGGACAAGAATGTAGGGCCACTGATGGAACACTAGCATCCTATGCTAAGCAGTAGGATAGCAGGTAAAGGTAACAACGGTAGTAGCAAGGACAGGCTATGCAGCAGTATAGGATTAACTGAAAGCAGTAACATGCTACACTACTCTAATGCAAGCAGTATAGAGAAGAGTAGGCGATATCTGGTGATCAAAGGGGGGGCTTGCCTGGTTGCTCTGGCAAGAGAGAGGGGTCGTCGGTGATGTAGTCGACCACAGGGGCATCAGCATCGTCACGGGGTCTACCGGAGAGAAGAGGGGGGAGAAACAGTAAATACATAGCAAGCAAGTGCATAACAGGACAACAAGCAGAGCTAGACGTGTTCTAACGCGGTAGTAGGTGATACCGACGAAGGGGGAAAGCATCCGGGAAAGTATTCCCGGTGTTTCGCGTTTTCGGACAGATGAACCGGAGGGGGAAAGTTGCGTGTTTGATATGTTAGGGGTGTGTGGTGGACGAACGGGCTGCATATCTGGAATCGTCTCGTCGTTCTGAGCAACTTTCATGTACAAAACATTTTCATCCGAGTTACGGATTATTTTATATGATTTTCCAAAGATTTAAGCAATTTTCAGGATTATTCTTAATTCGAAAATAAAATGGTTAATTGCTAGATACACCCAAAAGTGTACCCAGCCAGAGTGCTCGTATGGCTGACAGCGGGCCAGGGAGGTTCCAGTCAGCAGAGTTGACCCAGTCAACATTTGACCGGTCAAAAGGTCAATAGGGTTTGGGTCCCACTTGTCATTGGCTCATCTAGCTAACTGCAGTTTTAAAATAACTATTCTACTTCATTAGGTTAACTAAGATTAATTAATTAAGTTAATTAAATATTTAACTAATTAATTAATTAATTAATTAATTGTTAATATTATTTTTTAACCCCTTTTTTCGGAAAAGGGGGGCGTGGGCACCATTGGGCAGTGGCCCATAGAGCCAATCTGGCGACGGGCGAACGGGCATAGGGGCATGGAAGTGGGCGCCCGTACCCGAGGAGGGGGCGAACCCGAGCGAGGCGGGACGCTGGCGCCGGGCGCCGCCCGGGGCGTGGTCGCCGGCGATGAGGGGAGCCGCCGGATGGACCAGTGGAGGAGGGATGCAGCGGCGGTAGTGCGGCAGGGGAGAGCGGGGGTGAGCGCGGGCGCCGGCTCCAAGCGCGGCCAGCCGGGACCTCGGTGAGCATCGACGAAGTACTG
>NC_041393.1:348826733-348857260 GCF_002162155.2 Triticum dicoccoides | reverse complement strand
CAGGGAGCCATGCGCCGGCGCGGACGACGCGGGCGTGCAGGTGCGCTGCTGGAGCGCGGGGAAGAGGAGAAGGAGGGGGTCCTCACAAGGGGTTGCAGGGTCATGGCAATGGGCTCGGGGAGGACAGGGACGACGAGGTCGGGGTCGGGTCGGCGACGGAGATGAGGTCGAGGCGGCGAGGTCTCCGGGCGATGGTGGTGTGACGACGGGCGACTACATCGGGTCGGTGACGAGGCGAGGACGCAGCTTCAAGCGAGCGCCGTGCGAGGGAGAGGAGGGGCCCGGAGGAGTCCGGGAGGGGCGGCGCCGGCGGCGGTTTGCATCGGGCATGGGCGTGCGGGGGGGAGGTGATCGAACATGGGCGCTCCTCTCCCTGTGCCGATGCGTATGTGTGTGTGTTGCGAGTGGCGGCGCTGGGAGGGAGACGAGGGAGAAGTGGGGATCGTGAGGGAGTGGGGCGACCCGTGAGGGGTACGCTAGGGTTTAGGTTCGATGGGGGCTATGAGTAGGCCGAGGTGGGCCGGCCTGGCTGGGAGATGGCCCAGTTGGGCCGGTGGCTTGCTGGGCCAGAGCCCAGTGGGAGGGGGGGTTCTCCTTTTTTTGTATTTTGATCTTTCCCTTTTTTTATTTAATTTTCTGCTTTCTTTTGACTTTTCAATTTATTTTAATTTTGTAAAACATAATTTCATCTCCTAAATTTAGCATTGCCACTCAAACCACTGGCATAAAAAGTTTTACTCTAAACAAAACAGTTTAGTATTTTATATAATACAAAAGGAATTTAATTAATTGTTTTATCTACAGTTTAATTCATCTTATAGTATTTAAATATTTTATAACAGTGTGGTTTATCCACCATAATTACTTACGCATTATTTGGCACAACCCGAACATTTAAGTTTTATTGTTTGAAACTTTTGTTGTTTGCCTATATTTTAAATTTGAATTTGAATACTTTTGAACTAACGCAATTTTATCAACAGTAACCAAGGTGACGTGGCATCATTAGCAGAGGTTACTGTAGCTTGATTATCCGGGCGTCACAATTCTCCTCCACTACAAGAAATCTCGTCCCGAGATTTAAGCGGTGGAGTAAGGGGGAAGTTGTGGTTGCGAAATTCTAACGGATCTTCTCGAAGAAGTTAATTCCTTTCGTTGATGTCTTCAATCCTTTATTCCGACGCATCATGATAAACTTGTCATCATTTCTTCGGGAACTCCATCATACTTACGAAAAGATAAGGGGCAGCTCACTACGACATAATGCTTTTGAGGGAAACAATCTGGGGTTAACCCATGAATTAGTATAAGATTATCTCTCGAGTTGAACATATGAAATACCTCGAGAGTAAGGTACGAAGGTACCATAATAGGCTCCAAGCGGATAGATAGTTGCTCGAAGCCTGAACCAGAGTGAGAAAGGGGTTCAGAGTAGCGAGAGTAAGTATTGCGTCTGATACCAGAATAGACCACTAGGACAGTGGCCCGTGGATTACATACGAGTCCACGCGCGAGGAATAACTTTGGGAATAGGGGGTGTACAGGACAGTCAGGTTTCGATCATGTGGAACTGTGGGTTATGGGCCCACCATGTGGTTTTTTTAATAGGAGCAGTGACATCTTTCACGGTCATGATAGCAAGGCATGTCAGAGAGTACCAAGTCAGTTATGTCGGCATCAACGTTGGTACCAAGGGCGAGGGACGAAGAGAACCACTTTCCTGCTCGTTGAACGAGGCGGACCAATAGGCAAGGTTCTCATCCATCGGTGGCTACCGGAATGTCATCAACAATAGTAACAGGGTCTTACTGACAGAATTGCACACCGAGGAGTTTACATAAGCAGTAGAATATTGCTGCTTAGATCATATAGATCACAAGAAAGGTTCAAACAACCAATGGAAAGTAAAATATGATTATCATATTAAACAGAACAATGGAAAGGAAAATGTGTCTAAACACATATTTCAGGGATATATCCTTCCCAAGGACAAGCAGAGCATGATATCCGTGGCAGGATATAATGTAGACAACTCTTTAGGTAAGGGGGGGAGGAATCTCATGATATTACCCATACAACGATGTTAGGATAAATGATAAATAAAATTTAGCATCGTGCTTCAAATGTTCCTGTTGAAAATCGGAGTACCATTGACATGCTTCGAGATAGCATTGACATGGTCTTCGAGCAAAGGCCGGTTTTTAGATACTCAATGGATCCATCAGGAACAGTTTATAACATAGGTCTTACAATTTCCTCCAAGAAGAATGGTTATCCTTGCAAATAAACCATAATGGTAGGTCCTCCAGCCAGGGGGGGTGCTAGGCATGACATCCTGTTACCAGGTCATCAAAGGGCCAACAACATAACTCTTGGAAAGTTGTCCCAACCATCATATCTGACCGAGATTCAGATCCGATTGGTGTAATGATACCTCAGACTCAGGATGTCCGAGAATAAAAGGTGCAACACAAATCGACGAAATGACATTGCAAGATTCTCGGGAAATGAACTATGGGAGCAGGTTCTTGAAGCAATAGTTCATAATTAAACCAAGTTGAGGATGAGGAGGTGGCTGATGGACTCAGCGACAATCCATTGAGATTTTCAAAAGATGGATTTCCACAATTATGTGAACAAGGAAATAACATTTGTCAGATCAGATAATATAATGAGGTATACTCAAGGAGAACATACCCAATTAAACATTGGTTGAAAGGTGCGCCCGAAATATGGGTTGGGTTGCATGACCAATGTCAGAATGGTGATTCAATAATCAATAGCCTAAGAATGAACTTTCGACCATTAACTTCAAAGAAATAGGGTTGCTAGAAGGAAAGAATCCAAACAACACCGTTCACTTGTTGGAATTGACACGGGGACCAAGAAATGAACGAAGATGGCAAGAAGCATTTTGATATCAAGAATTCTTAAGAGGTGGTGAAATTCCCACCACATTCTTGACAAAAAGAGATGGTAATACTTCCGAGGTAAGGAAGATCAAATGCTGGGTAGCAAGGAACTCAAGGTATAACACCAAGCATGAACAAGCTTGTGTTGGTGGGAAGGCAATAAAGTGGTCGATGATAATACAATTCATCGAGGGCAAGGATGGTATTTCTCATCATGAATTCAATTGATATCATGGATGAGCTCAGAATGTTGATGATCATGACACCTTTGTCGCAAGAGTTCATGAAGATGTAATCGATCGGCGACGACATCAAGTCAAAGTAATGATGAAGTGAAAGGTTATTGTAACCAAGGGTACGACACAAACTCGAAACCAAGCTTGTTGTTCAAGGCGAAATGATATGACGATGAGGATCGACGTAAGGTTAGTTCATCGTTGAAAATTGTGCTCCGAGAAGAAGGACCGGGTAGCACAGTTAAAATCATCACGACAATGATATAGCCAAACAGGCTAGGAATGGTGTGATCGGGTACAAACTCGTATTTATAGAAGCTTACTAAAGAGTTGTTGAACCGTAGTGTGGACTCGGTTCAGTTATCGGTGTCTTTGAGTGTATAATAACTCAGAGCCCGCAAAAAATTGGAATCAGTGGGAAGGTAGCACTTGATGAAGAACTCATAAAAAGTTATGCAGTTCCATGATAATCTCGAGATACCAGGGGGGTAATACTCGACACAAGATCAAAGTAAAGGTTGGACTGGTGTATTGATCCATAGATGACAATTGTTTTAACTTGTCCAAGAAATGAGATCAAAGAAGAACAATCATGGTCGGAACCACGGTTGCAACAGGCCAGATCCTAGATATAAGATGAACTTATACCAAAGGAATAATTTATTTAAGAGAAGCTTTAATGATAAGATCTACATCGTGTCCATGGGCATGAACACAAGTTCAAGGTCGACTCCCACTTCTCCAATGCATAACCTTTCATTCACTTCTCACGTTCGATGAAGTTGCAGTGTTGTAATTTTATCTGGTGAAGCACTAGAAGAGTATGACTCGTGAAAACTTTCGGGTTCACACGGTTTAGAGAAGGCATATGTTCAACCCATAGGGGCTTCTTAGAAACGTATACCACAAGTTTCAAGAGTAAATAACACAAGCCCGAAAGCAGAGCATGGTTGGCCAAGCAGAGGATACAACTTAACAAAGGCATTATGTATCAGGGGAAGAACTCACAAAGTGATCAAATGTGAAGGACACTGGCGGATAACAATCCAACAAAGGACTTGATGGTCCACAAAGGATCTGATACGAGTATCGGTACTCAACTAGAGGAAGAAGAATGCAAGGAGATCAGATTATAGAAACAACTGACTAACTCATTTGTCAAATGCAAAGGAAATATGATTTCCAAATCAAGGGATCAGAAGCAATGCTCTGATTAGGGATGGATAAGTTGAATAGCCTTAGGGTACAATCAACGACAATTGGATTGGTTGAGAACCAATTCCAGTTAAAAGAATGGAAGCTCAGCCGGAAAGGTAATTTATAAGGATCAATGATGATTGCGTGTATTCGCAACATATTGAGTCAACAGACTCAAAATGATAATGACAAGGAATGTCAACAGGATTGCTATACTTATGGGATTAATCATAATGAAAGCAAACAAGAAATTCCAGAGCAATAGGTTGCTGAGGATTTTCGGAATATCGGGTGGTATTTTGAAGACTTTTTTGTAACACATGAACAACTGGGGATGAGCGGATACTCGATAAGTGCGAGAATTAACCGTAGGGGTATTCAAGTGACAAGAACAGCAAGGCAGTAAGCTTAAGGGATTATCGAAACCACGACGAGTTTTTCAGGGTATCTTGTAATAACAAGACCACTGGGGATGAATGTAAGAATAACAAATGCAAGTAGTTATCCATAAGGGTTTGCGGTGGAAGGTGAATTGCAAACGCGACGAACACAAGTTCTCGGGTTAACAGCGGAGAGTATCTTCAGGGTCTTCTGGTGCAGCAGACGATCATCAGTAATAAGGGGCTCTCCGGGTGAAAATGATAACGAGATCCTAATGTTAGATTTAGTAAAATTCATTTAACCCGAATAGAAGAGATGTCAGAGTCCCAGAGTATAGGTCGAGGAATAAAAGATCCTACTACCACCCAATGGCGACGTGTGCCCGTAAGACACACAGCCATGTTAGTAAAAGTTTTGTAAAGTCTAGACTCAACTTCTGCCAAGGAGTTGGAAAGGGGGATTCCTACAGGCAGTCGGCTCTGATACCAACTTGTGACGCCCCCGTTTCAATCGTACACTAATCATACACGCAAACGTGTACGATCAAGATCAGGGACTCACGAGAAGATATCACAACACAACTCTACAAATAAAATAAGCCATACAAGCATCATAATACAAGCCAGGGGCCTCGAGGGATCGAATACAAGTGCTCGATCATAGACGAGTCAGCGGAAGCAACAATATCTGAGTACAGACATAAGTTAAACAAGTTTGCCTTAAGAAGGCTAGCACAAACTGGGATACAGATCGAAAGAGGCGCAGGCCTCCTGCCTGGGATCATCCTAACTACTCCCGGTCGTCGTCAGCGGGCTGCACGTAGTAGTAGGCACCTCCGGTGTAGTAGGGGTCGTCGTCGACGGTGGCGTCTGGCTCCTGGACTCCAGCATCTGGTTGCGACAACCAGAGAGAAAGGAAAGGGGGAAAAAAGGGGGAGAAAGCAACCGTGAGTACTCATCCAAAGTACTCGCAGGCAAGGAGCTACACTACATATGCATGGGTATATGTGTAAAGAGTCAATATCGGTGGACTAAACTGCAGAATGCCAGAATAAGAGGGGGATAGCTAGTCCTATCGAAGACTACGCTTCTGGCAGCCTCCGTCTTGCATCATGTAGAAGAGAGCAGATTGAAGTCCTCCCAGTAGCATCTCCAAGTAGCATCTCCAAGTAGCATCTCCAGTAGCATCTCCAGTCACATCGCATAGCATAATCCTACCCGGCAATCCTCTCCTCGTCGCCCTGTGGAAAAGCGATCACCAGGTTGTCTGTGGAACTTGGAAGGGTGTGTTTTATTAAGTATCCGGTTCTAGTTGTCATAAGGTCAAGGTACAACTCCAAGTCATCCTGTTACCGAAGATCACGGCTATCCGAATAGATTTAACTTCCCTGCAGGGGTGCACCAACTTACCCAACACGCTCGATCCCATTTGGCCAGACACACTTTCCTGGGTCATGCCCGGCCGCGAAAGATCAACACGTCGCAGCCCCACCTAGGCACAACAGAGAGGTCAGCACGCCGGTCTAAACCTAAGCGCACAGGGGTCTGGGCCCATCGCCCTTAGCACACCTGCACGTTGAGTACGCGGCCGGTGAGCAGACCTAGCAACCTCCATTACAAAGGAAGTTGCGTTAACGCAGTCCAACCCGGCGCGCGCCACTCAGTCGCTGACGTCACGAAGTGCTTCGGCTGATACCACGACGCCGGGATACCCATAACTACTCCGACGTAGATGGTTAGTGCGTATAAGCTCGTAGCCAACTCAGATCAAATACCAAGATCTCGTTAAGCGTGTTAAGTATCCGCGAACGCCGAACAGGGCCAGGCCCACCTCTCTCCTAGGCGGTCTCAACCTGCCCTGTCGCTCCGCCATAAAGTAACAGTTGGGGGCCGTCGGGAACCCAGGCCCACCTCTACCGGGATGGAGCCACCTGTCCTTTCAGCCCCCATCTCCGAACAGTATCACAGGTAATGTAATATTGTAAGGTATAAAGTATATGCCCGTGATCACCTCTCGAAATGATCACAACCCAGTAGTATAGCATGGCAGACGGACAAGAATGTAGGGCCACTGATGGAACACTAGCATCCTATGCTAAGCAGTAGGATAGCAGGTAAAGGTAACAACAGTAGTAGCAAGGACAGGCTATGCAGCAGTATAGGATTAATTGAAAGCAGTAACATGCTACACTACTCTAATGCAAGCAGTATACAGAAGAGTAGGCGATATCTGGTGATCAAAGGGGGGGCTTGCCTGGTTGCTCTGGCAAGAGAGAGGGGTCGTCAGTGATGTAGTCGACCACAGGGGCATCAGCATCGTCACGGGGTCTACCAGAGAGAAGAGGGGGGAGAAACAGTAAATACATAGCAAGCAAGTGCATAACAGGACAACAAGCAGAGCTAGACGTGTTCTAACGCGGTAGTAGGTGATACTGACGAAGGGGGAAAGCATCCGGGAAAGTATTCCCGGTGTTTCGCGTTTTCGGACAGATGAACCGGAGGGGGAAAGTTGCGTGTTTGATATGTTAGGGGTGTGTGGTGGACGAACGGGCTGCATATCCGGAATTGTCTCGTCGTTCTGAGCAACTTTCATGTACAAAACATTTTCAACCGAGTTACGGATTATTTTATATGATTTTCCAAAGATTGAAGCAATTTTCAGGATTATTCTTAATTCGAAAATAAAATGGTTAATTGCTAGATACACCCAAAAGTGTACCTAGCCGGAGTGCTCGTATGGCTGACAGCGGGCCAGGGAGGTTCCAGTCAGCAGAGTTGACCCAGTCAACATTTGACCGGTCAAAATGTCAATAGGGTTTGGGTCCCACTTGTCATTGGCTCATCTAGCTAACTGAAGTTTTAAAATAACTATTCTACTTCATTAGGTTAACTAAGATTAATTAATTAAGTTAATTAAATATTTAACTAATTAATTAATTGTTAATATTATTTTTTTAACCCCTTTTTTCAGAAAAGGGGGGCGTGGGCACCACTGGGCAGTGGCCCATAGAGCCAATCTGGCGACGGGCGAACGGGCACAGGGGTGTGGAAGTGGGCGCCCGTACCCGAGGAGGGGGCGAACCCGAGCGAGGCGGGACGCTGGCGCCGGGCGCCGCCCGGGGCGCGGTCGCCGTTGACGAGGGGAGCCGCCGGATGGACCAGTGGAGGAGGGATGCGGCGGCGGTAGTGCGGCAGGGGAGAGCGGGGGTGAGCGCGGGCGCCGGCTCCAAGCGCGGCCAGCCGGGGCCTCGGTGAGCATCGACGAAGTACTGGGGCGAAGGGGAAGGGCCGGGGCGGGGTCGAGGAGGCGGTCTGGCAGGGGGGGTCCGAGAGACGGCGTCAATGGCGGAGAACGGCGGCGATGGGAGGGGGTCGGAGCATGGTAGGGAGCCATGCGCCGGCGCGGACGACGCGGGCGTGCAGGTGCGCTGCTGGAGCGCGGGGAAGAGGAGAAGGAGGGGGTCCTCACAAGGGGTTGCAGGGTCATGGCAATGGGCTCGGGGAGGACAGGGACGACGAGGTCGGGGTCGGGTCGGCGACGGAGATGAGGTCGAGGCGGCGAGGTCTCCGGGCGGTGGTGGTGTGACGACGGGAGACGACATCGGGTCGGTGACGAGGCAAGGACGCAGCTGCAAGCGAGCGCCGTGCGAGGGAGAGGAGGGGCCCGGAGGAGTCCGGGAGGGGCGGCGCCGGCGGCGGTTTGCATCGGGCATGGGCGTGCGGGGGGGAGGTGATCGAACAGGGGCGCTCCTCTCCCTGCGCCGATGCGTATGTGTGTGTCTTGCGAGTGGCGGCGCTGGGAGGGAGACGAGGGAGAAGTGGGGATCGTGAGGGAGTGGGGCGACCGGTGAGGGGTACGCTAGGGTTTCGGTTCGATGGGGGGGTATGAGTAGGCCGAGGTGGGCCGGCCTGGCTGGGAGATGGCCCAGTTGGGCCGGTGGCTTGCTGGGCCAGAGCCCAGTGGGAGGGGGGGGGTTCTCCTTTTTTTTGTATTTTGATCTTTCCCTTTTTTTATTTTATTTTCTGCTTTCTTTTGACTTTTCAATTTATTTTAATTTTGTAAAACATAATTTCATCTCCTAAATTTAGCATTGCCACTCAAACCACTGGCATAAAAAGTTTTACTCTAAACAAAATAGTTTAGTATTTTATATAATACAAAAGGAATTTAATTAATTGTTTTATCTACAGTTTTATTCATCTTATAGTATTTAAATATTTTATAACAGTGTGGTTTATCCACCATAATTACTTACACATTATTTTGCACAACCCGAACATTTAAGTTTTATTGTTTGAAACTTTTGTTGTTTGCCTATATTTTAAATTTGAATTTGAATACTTTTGAACTAACGCAAGTTTATCAACAGTAACCAAGGTGACGTGGCATCATTAGCAGAGGTTACTGTAGCTTGATTATCCGGGCGTCACAAACCCATTCATATGGTTTGGTATCTAGAACATCAAGTAAAAGGTGACCAATATTATAATTCTTGGAACACGTCCCAACCATCATATATGCCTGAGATTCAGGTCTGGTTGGTGTCAGGATATTCCAGACTCATCATGTCTAGAAAGGAAAATGAAAGTTTGCGACACAAATCGACGAGACGGTGTTGCGAGATTCTCGGGGAATGAACTATGACAGAAAGCTCCAAAACATGAGCTGGTTCTGCTACAAATATGTGAACATGTTATCCCAGACAAACATGATCACATGGTAGTCTTACAACAAAACACTATCGAGTTCAGGAGGAAAACCATCAACAAGGATAACGAAGTCCTAACATAAGTCATGATTCTTAAGAAGGAGCTTCTTCTCCTTGAACAAATCAATCAGTGGCTTAGTGTGCTACTGGATACATATGGAGTGGAGGTAATTAATCTACCAAACCATAGTATACTTTGCACATGCATGACTGACTTGGGATGATTCCAAAGTAAACAAAACAATCTTTCTCGGATCCACGGCGACAACTTACACCAAGTGCACGTGAATTAGAGGAAGTCACTTCTCTCTTCCGAACATATATCTCATGAACGGAACACGAAGATAATGCTTACACAAGTTTCAACCACTAGCCTGATGTTCATCATGAATTATGGAGGAGATAAAATGTTGCTGAGGGGCTCAACAACAACTCATCAGAATTTCCATATCACTGGAATTCCGCCATTATGTGAACACGGTGATAGCATTGGTCAGACCAAAAGATGTAATGGTGTATGCTCGAGGGATCAACCACGAGTAAGACAACATTACATCATTGGTTCTGATTTGACTTGACGATAGCCCATACTCAAGTCAAAGTTTTGACAAGACAATAGATCCAACAACTGATCACAAGTACCAATTGGTGAAGATATCATCTTTCTTGAACACACACACAATCACAAAGATATCCCTTCAGAAAGAACCAAATTCGGCAAAGCTTTTTATCTTCCAACTCTCCAAGTTGTTGGTTAGCTTAACCAGCTAGCTCATGGGTTTCCAACACAGATTCTTGGAGAAGGGGTGGTTTATTAGAAACCAACTTGATCATGAACTCAACATAGCAGTCAGGTGACAACCTGGTGATACTTCCGAGAAGATATTAAGAGAATCACGAACCACCGATATGTTACTAAGCTCGAGAACAATCTTGCTTTTCAGGGCAAGACGAAATGATCAAATGAGCGAGGAATTGACAAAATCCTAACTCACCGATCGAAGAGTGCTCTGGAAATAGGGACTAGGTAGCACAATCAACCTTAGGGTGATGATTCAATAATCAACACGCTAGAATGAGGTTATTGTCCATTTAACTACGAAGCAACGGAGTTGCTAGGGGTATAGATTTCACACATCACGATTCACTTATCGGCATTCCGGTTGCGACAACACGAAACTGAGGAATGAATAATGATGGCGAGAAGTACCACTACATCAAGAATTCATAAGAGAGGGTGTAGTTCTGATGACATTCCTGACATAATGTGGGTAATACTTCAGGGTAGGACAGAACAAAAGCTGGATTAGTATTGATCTGCGGAACACAACTGCTTTGACCCAATCTTGGATATGGATGAGGTACTGGAGTTTGTTTCTCCTAGTCATTCCGGAATAGAATGGCTTGACGGACCACAAGAGTAATAGGCATCGATGAACGAATGAACACATACTCTTGACTATCAATTGATAGGCGAAGGTTAGAAGACAACTAAAGAGGGACAACTCAAAGGAACATATGCCTTTCTGAGTTGTGGATGCATGGATTAGTATGCCGAACAAATTCAACATATTTCTTCCGGATAACCCATGCAGAGAGCCAGGATTGGCAGAGTCACAATATAGAATGGGGAACTCATCGAGATCACTCTTGTTGTGATCTTTTGGTTCAACGAGGAACTTCTGCCAAGGATGGTTCATGGTATTTGGAAGAATGACATACCACAGACCTCGAAGACTATCTCAAAGGTTACTAATATCCTAAAGGTACGAGCAACACTATCAACACGAGGTAAGTAGAGTGAATTTCGGGTCAAGAACCCAGGAATAGAATGCCTACTAACTAAGTGGCATCACGGGATGCTTTCGAGAATGATGGCCAGAATCATCACACTGGGAATACAAAGCATTGCTAGATTACTAGGTGATACTATACACCTAGGGTCATAATAATAGCTCCAACATAAATGCCGAGGCAGTAGAATACCTCAACTCAACAATTAGTGTGATTAACCTGGCCTAAAGGAACATCGAAACCAGAGGGAAAGGATTTTGCAAATGCATCAGATTGTTTAGAAACCTGGGATGACTCGGACAACATAACGGTTGTAAAGGATCGAAAATATTTGAGACAAGCTACAAAAATGGTGGCATAACCACTCGATCATCATAATAACAAGGTTCTGAGACCAACTATGAATACACAGAGATAGTAGGAACTGAACTAAGGCTTGAATTTACCAATCTTATAAGTCTATGGATTAGTAACATGTGATCCTGATAGAAAGAAGAGAAAGCCTAGTTCCTTAACCCCGTAGGAAAGATATGATGACTCAGATCAGAAGGGCATAAGGTAAAGGAGTAAAAAGAGCCTTACGTTCCATCCCACAATCAATTCCCCTACATATAACTAAAGCATTTCTAGACTCAACTTCGACCAATTTGGCTTGGTAATCCTACAGGCAGTCAGGCTCTAATACCAAAGCTGTCAGGACCCCGATCCAATGCCACACTGATCTAGCATGTAACACATCATATCACTTTGCGGCCTCACGCACGGTATTCCCACGGGTGTCGCCTTACCAGGCCCGAGACCGTTTGTGCCTTTTGGCCCACGTATATGATAGTGTCGCTAGCATCCATATAACAAAGAAGCCGGGCTGGCATGACTAGTCGTGAACCCAAAGTGGCTCTAACTTACAGGGACAGGCATACATGACCCAACAACGAATGTGTCGGTCAATAGGGAGTGAATCCAAGTTGTAGCAGCTGGGCTAGCAGGACTCCAGAGAATCTGGGCTGTAGCAGGGTAACAGGACTCCGGTAGACACTGCGTGACATTTCCCCGAAGGGACAAACACGGGAATGAAGAAGGACACATGCCGACCAGCCTAAGTGTTTCGGAGCAGTAGCGAGCTACCATGGCTTAGTGGAAGCACTAGGAGACATTTCCCGGTAAGAGAGTCTACCAAGGATAAACAACTAGGTTGTCAGATCCCACACATACCAAGCATTTCAATAACATACACACAATATGCTCGATATGTCCAGATACAACATGGCATCACAACATGACTCTACGACTCAAGTATTTTATTCAATAGGCTCCGAGGAGCGAGATATTACAAACATGGGGCCCATGACCCAACATTTAGAGCATACAAGTCAAAACACACGCGGAAGCTTAACATGTCTGAGTACAGACAACTATAAATGAAAAAGGCTGAGAAGTCCGACTATCTACCAGATCTTGTCGAGGGCACAAGATTGTAGCTGAGGTAACAAGCTATACGTCGAAGCCCACGTGGAACTACTAGCGAGACTGACGTCTCTCTGCAAAAACATAAATTAAGCAATGTGACTACAAATGTACCCAGCAAGACTTACATCAGAACTAACTACATATGCAACATTATCAACAAAGGGATGGTGGGGTTTAACTGCAGCAAGCCAGCTTTGATTCAGTGGCTATCCTGAACTACGACTTTAAATAACTCTTTTGAGGTGGCGCACATGAGTCCACATATTCACCATATCAATACACCACTATGGATCCGCTCCCGTCTCCCTATGAGAGCGCCATCCATAGCACTCATGCTTATCTTGCGTATTTTAGTGTATCCACTTTCACTTGTCTATGAACTGTACAGGCAACCCATAAGTCCTTTTCCGCGGACACGGCTATTCGAATAGATGATGTTAACCCTGCAGGGGTGTACTTCTTCACACACGCTCTCGCCACTTACCGCCATGTACACGTCATGTATCTCGGCAACCTTCAAGAGGAAGCCTGGCGAGGGAGTCGGCCACGACCTGACTAACCACACAAGTCTCTCATCCAGGTTTATCGCCTATTCGGGTTCCATCCCCAAGGAGATCCGGCCGGGGTGTCGCTCACGGCCCCAAACGATGTGTGTAGGGTTCCCAAGCACACCATCCGGGTGCCACTTGGTACACCGGGCCACTGTGCATAGTCTGTCCCAAGCCCACCTATACCGGGTGCCACTTGGTAGACTACTAACACTACCTACAAACACCAGAAACTAGTTGCAACTCCTGGACAGAGATCATGTTGATTAGTAAGTCGAGAGAGCTTGGAGTGCTCGGAGCCCAATGTGTGGTAGTAACTGTTCATGGATCACAAACACAGAACTTAGTTCCTGAGGACGGTTTCAATGAGACAACCCACCATGTACTCCTATATGGCCTCTCACCGCTACCTTTACCAAATCATGTTCACACACTTAGCTCTCAACAGTAGGACATGTTCACAACTTTCCATTTCATCCCCGATGAATCAGACCTGACACAACTCTAAGCAATAGCAAGCATGACAAACAAGCATGAATGAGTAGGCACATCAGGGCTCAAACAACTCCTACTCATGCTAGTGGGTTTCATCTATTTACTGTGGCAATGACAGGTCATGCAGAGGAAAGTGGTTCAACTACCGTAACACATAACAGTTGAAACGTTGTTGTCCTAATGCAGTAAAATAGAGCAGGAGCGACAGAGTGGGATTGTATCGGAATGAACAAGGGGGTTTCGCTTGCCTGGCACTTCTGAAGATAATATAACTCTTCATCGGTGTCATCAAACTCATCGCCGAAACCACATCTACTGAGAGAGGACAAACACCGGTAAACAAGGAAGAACACAATCAATGCAATGCAACAATATGATGCATGATCATGACATGGCAATATGCTGTGATTTGTACTAATGCATCTAGCAACAATTTAAATGCGGTCCATATGAACCAAGGGTTCATATGCAAACTCCACAATGGGTATTTAAAATGCCATTATCATGTTTTTACTTATACAGGGGGTATAAGTTGGTTGAACATGCATGAAAGTAGCATAAATGGATAGATTGGATTTTTTTGATAATCTTTCATATATAAATTATTTCATTCTGAGTTACGGTTGAATTTATATGAATTTTTGAAGTTTTGGATATTTCTGGAATTTCCTGAATTAAAATTAATCCAGAAAATGAGTTATGGCGTCAGCACTATGTCACGTCGGTTATGGCATCAGCACTACGTCAACTGAACCGGTCCAGGTCAAACCTGACCAGTGGGGTCGACACGTCGGTGACACAATTAACTAACAGGGTTAGTTAAATCTAACTAATCAAATTAACAACCACTGGGCCCACTGTCAGTGTCAGCAGGGGTAATTAGTCCTAAACTAATCTAGTCAGGGGCAGGGCCCATGTGTGTTCACCCTAGGGAGGTCAAACCCCGAGTCGAACAGGTCAAACTTGCCGGCGACTCGACGCCGGCGAGGCCAGACACGGCGGCGAGGCTTGGAAATCTTCCTCCGGAGACCAAATCAACGGCGGAGCCCATCTACGAGTAGCTGGAGCTCGCGCGCGTCGAGTGGTGCTCTCAGCTTCGCTGGAGATGGCCCAGAACGACGACGGTGATGGCAAGCGCGGCGGCCGGCGTTCGGGCATCGAACGAATCGACGGTGCAGGGCATGAGAGGAGCCAAGGTTGGTCGTGTTCGGCTCCTGGGAGCTCGGTGAGCACGGCAGCACGCTAAAAAACGGGCAGGGGCGACTGTGGCCACGGTAACGACATGGCACGGCGGCGGCAAGCTCGGCCGCGGTCGGAGGACGGAGATAGGGGACGGGAACGGAGGGGGCGAGCAAGGGAGAAGCAGTAGGAGCTCACAGCGGGTACAACCGAGGCTAATACGAGGCCGGGGGCGCGTCGGAGGCAGCGCCGGGTCGCCGGGGATCTGGGTGGCCGGAGGTAGAAGACAACGATGGCAGCAACATTGTAGGGCGGCCGAGGATGCGTGGCTCGTCTGGGATGGTGCAGACGACGAGGCAGAGCCGATGAGCACGACAGTTGCTCGAGGGACGGCTGGTGAGCGTGGTGGCAGTGTGCGGCGGCGACGGACGCGCTCGGGTGAGCTCGGAGAAGGGACTAGGGGGCGAGGGTGACAGCAGAGAGTGAGTGAGATGAGCGAGGGGCCACGGGGCGTCTCTATGGCGTCGCTAGAAGGCCCGGGGAGGAAGCAGGAGGTGGACAGGGGCGAGCGCGCGCGTGACAGCGAGCTGCTCCTACTGGCAGGAGGAAGACGACGCGGTGGGGTGATGGGCTGGGCCTCAGCCACAGTGCTGGGCCGGGTGGGGCGCTAGGTGGGATGCAGGATTAACCAGGTAAACCTTTTCCTCCTTTCTGTTTTTTGTTTTATCTGTTGTCTGTTTTTGATTTAGTAGGAATACTAAACCAATTTATTTACTTATGTAAATTATTGTATATGGACTAGTGGTATTATTCCAGAGCCCCACCATATTTTCCAAAATTATTGGACATGTATTTCTTTTATAACAGAAATAAAGCCAATTCAAATACATTATGATTTAACTCGAAGGCCCAAAATAAATATTTTAAGCCTCCAAAAATATTGGTTTGGATTTTATTCTTGCCAATATTTTTCAAGGTTTATCAGGAACATTTTCTTGGGCTTCTTTGATGAGATTTTAATGTTGATTATTTCTGAACTTGTTTCTGAGGGTTTCAACTAACCTCAATTCAACTTTCTGAAAATAGACATGATGCAAGATTACAACCAACATTCTAGGGATGTGACAGTTTTTGAGAACGAAGGTATCAATCTAGTAGGAGGATCCTCAAAAGTCCCATGCACCTACACAAACAAACAAAGAACTCGCAACCAACGCAATAAAGGGATTGTCAATCCCTTCATGACCACTTGCGAAAGTGAGATCTGATAGAGATAGTATGATAAGATAAATATATTTTTGGTATTTTATGATATAGATTGGAAAAGTAAAGATGCAAATAAAAGTAGATTGAAAGCTTATTTGATAAAAGATAGACCCCGGGTCCATAGGTTTCAGTAGTGGCTTCTCTCAAGATAGCATAAGTATTATGATGGGTGAACAATTACTGTCGATCAATTGATAGAAAAGCGAATAATTATGAGATTATCTAGGCATGATCATGTATATAGGCATCACGTCCGCGACAAGTAGACCGACTCCTGCCTGCATCTACTACTATTACTCCACACATCGATCACTATCCAGCATGCATCTAGAGTATTAAGTTCATATGAACAGAGTAACGCATTAAGAAAGACGACATGATGTAGAGGGATAAAATCATGCAATATTATATAAACCCCCATCTTTTTATCCTCGATGGCAACAATACAATACGTGCCTTGCAACCCATATTTTCACTGGGTAAGGACACCGCAAGATTGAACCCAATGCTAAGCACTTCTCCCATTGCAAGAAAGATCATTCTAGTAGGCCAAACCAAACTGATAATTCGAAGAGACTTGCAAAGACAACTCAATCATACATAAAAGAATTCAGAGGAGATTCAAATATTTCTCATAGATAAACTTGATCATAAACCCACAATTCATCGGATCTCGACAAACACGCCGCAAAAAGAGTTACATCGAATAGATCTCCAAGAAGATTGAGGATAACATGGTATTGAGATCCAAAAAGAGAGAAGAAGCCATCTAGCTAATAACTATGGACCCGAAGGTCTATGGTAAACTACTCACAACTCATCGGAGGGGCTATGGTGTTGATGTAGAAGCCCTCCGTAGTCGATTCCCCCCTCCGGTGGAGCGCTGACAAAGGCTCCAAGATGGGATCTCGCGGATACAGAAGGTTACGGCGGTGGAAATTGTTTTTTTGCTCCCTGGATGTTTTCGGGGTACGTGGGTATATATAAGAGGAAGAAGTAGGTCAGTGGCCGCTCGAGAGGCCCACGAGATAGGGAGGCGCGCCCTGCACCCTCGTGGCCGCCTCGGCTGCTTCTTGGCTTGCACTCCAAGTCCTCTAGATCACGTTCGTTCCAAAAATCACGCTCCCGAAGGTTTCATTCCGTTTGGACTCTGTTTGATATTCCTTTTCTTCGAAATACCGAAACAGGCAAAAAACAGCAATATGTGCTGGGCCTCCGGTTAGTAGGTTAGTCCCAAAAATGATATAAATGTGTAAAATAAAGCCCATAAACATCCAAAAGGGTAATATAATAGCATGGAACAATAAAAAATTATAGATACGTTGGAGACGTATCATTCTACTCGTGCATATATCATCTACAAATAGACCTGGTTCGGATGGCACTGTTGGGGAACGTAGTAATTCAAAAACTTTCCTACGATCATGAAAGATCTATCTAGGAGATGCATAGCAACGAGACGGGAGAGTGTGTCCATGTACCCTCGTAGACCGAAAGCGGAAGCGTTTAGTAACGCGATTGATGTAGTCGAACGTCTTCACGATCCAACCGATCCAGGTACCGGTCGTATGACATCTCCGTGTTCATCACATGTTCAGCACAATGACGTCCCCCGAGGTCTTGATCCAGTAGAGAGTCGAGGGAGAGTTCCGTTAGCACGATGGCATGGCGACGGTGTTGATGATGTTACCGACGCAGGGCTTCGGCTAAGCACTATGACAATATGACCGAGGTGTTAAACTGTGGAGGGGGGGCACTACACAGGGCTAAGAGATTGTATGTTATGCTTTGGGGTGCCCCCTGCCCCTATATATAAGGGAGGGAGGGAGGAGGTCGGCGGCCTAGGAGGGGCGCGCCAAAGGGGGGAGTCCTACTAGGACTCCCTAGTCCTAGTAGGATTCCCCTTCCCTTTCCTTTCCAGAATAGGAGAAGAGGGAAACAGGTGGAGGAGAAGGAGGAAGGGAGGGGGGCGCATAGGAGAAGAGGGAAAGAGGTGGAGGAGAAGGAGGAACGCGCCTCCACCTGGCCGCTGCCTCCTCTCTTCCACTAAGGCCCATTAATCCCTCGGGGGGTTCCGGTAACCTCCCGGTACTCTAGAAAATGCCCGAACCTTTCCGAGACCTTTCCAGTGTCCGAACTTAACCTTCCAATAAATCAATCTTTGTGTCTCGACCATTTCAAGACTCCTCATCACGTACGTGATCTCATCCGGGACTCCGAACAAACTTCGGTCATCAAAAACACATAACTCATAATACAAGTCGTCATCAAACGTGAAGCGTGCGGACCCTACGGGTTTGAGAACTATGTTGACATGACCTAGACACATCTCTGATCAATTACTAATAGCGGAACCTGGACGCTCATATTGGCTCCTACATATTCTATGAAGATCTTTATCGGTCAAACCGCATAACAACATACTTGTTCCCTTTGTCACAGGTATGTTACTTGCCCGAGATTTGATCGTCAGTATGATCATACCTAGTTCAATATCGTTACTGGAAAGCCTCTTTACTCATTCCGTAATGCTTCATCCCGCAACTAACTCATTAGTCACATTGATAGCAAGGCTTATAGTGATGAGCATTATTGATAGGCCCCAGATATACCTCTCCGATACACGGAGTGACAAATCCAAATCTCGATCTATGTCAACCCATCAAACACCTTCGGAGACACCTGTAAAGCATCTATATAATCACCGAGTTACCTTGTGACGTTTGATAGCACACAAGGTGTTCCTCCAGTATTTGGGAGTTGTATAATCTCATAGTTTTAGGAACATGTATAAGTCATGAAGAAAGCAGTAGCAATAAAACTTAACAATCATTATACTAAGCTAACAGATGGGTCTTGTTCATCACATCATTCTCTAATGATGTGATCTCGTTCATCAAATGACAACACATGTCTATGGTCAGGAAACATAACCATCTTTGATTAATGAGCTAGTCACGTAGAGGCATACTAGGGACACTTTGTTTTGTCTATGTATTCACACATGTACTAAGTTTCCGGTTAATACAATTCTAGCATGAATAATAAACATTTATCATGATATAAGGAAATATAAACAACAAATTTATTATTGCCTCCAGGGCATATTTCCTTCATTAAGATGGGTTGCTGTGATTTCGAAGTTGGGGAACTCAAAACTTTTCATACACTTCTCTCCCAATTCGTGTTAGGTTTCGTTGAAAGATGAATACATCGAAAAAAATCCCTATATAGAGGTCTAGACTTGGGCTTCTTCCCAGGAGTAGCAACTTGCTTGCTTGTCTTCTTGAAGTTCCCCTTCTTCCGTTTGCCCTTTTTCTTGAAACTAGTGGTCTTGTTGACCATCAACACTTGATGCTCCTTCTTGATTTCTACCTCCGCAGCCTTTAGCATTGCGAAGAGCTCGAGAGTCGTTTTCGTCATCCCTTGCATATTATAGTTCATCATGAAGCCTTTATAGCTTGGAGGCAGTGATTGAAGAACTCTGTCAATGACACTATCATCAGGAAGATTAACTCCCAGCTGAGTCAAGTGGTTATGGTACCCAGACATTCTGAGTATGTGTTCACTGATAGAACTATTCTTCTCCATTTTGCAGCTATAGAACTTGTTGGAGACTTCATATCTCTCAACTCGGGCATTTGCTTGAAATATTAACTTCAACTCTTGGAACATCTCATATGCTCCATGATGTTCAAAACGTCTTTGAAGTCCCGATTCTAAGCCGTAAAGCATGGCACATTGAACTATCGAGTAGTCAACAGCTTTGCTCTGCCAGACATTCATAACGTCCGCAGTTGCTGCCTTAGCAGGCCTTGCACCTAGTGGTGCTTCCAGGATGTAATTCTTCTATGTAGCAATGAGGATAATCCTCAAGTTACGGACCCAGTCCGTGTAATTGCTACCATCATCTTTCAACTTAGTTTTCTCTAGGAACATATAAAAAACATAGGGAAGCTACAATGTGAGCTATTGATCTACAACATAATTTGCAAATACTATCAGGACTAAGTTCATGATAAATAAAGTTCAATTAATCATATTACTTAAGAAGTCCCACTTAGATAGACATCCCTCTAGTCATCTAAATGATCACATGATCCAAATCAACTAAACCATGTCCGATCATCATGTGAGATGGAGTAGTTTTCAGTGGTGAACATCTCTACGTTGATCATATCTACTATATGATTCACGTTCGACCTTTCGGTCTCAGTGTTTCGAGGCCATATCCGCATATGCTAGGCTTGTCAAGTTTAACCCGAGTATTCTGCATGTGCAAAATTGGCTTGCACCCGTTGTATGCGAACGTAGAGCTTATCACACCCGATCATCACGTGGTGTCTCGGCACGACGAACTATAGCAATGGTGCATACTCAGGGAGAACACTTATACCTTGAAATTTAGTGAGGGATCATCTTATAATGCTACCGTCGTACTACGCAAAATAAGATGCATAAAAGATAAACATCACATGCAATCAAAATATGTGACATGATATGGCCATCATCGTCTTGTGCTCATGACCTCCATCACCGAAGCATCGTCATGATCTCCATCGTCACCGGCTTGACACATTGATCTCCATCGTAGCATTGTTGTCGTCTCGCCAACTATTGTTACTATGACTATCGCTACAGCTTAGTGATAAAGAAAGCAATTACATGGCGATTGCATTGCATACAATAAAGCGACAACCATATGGCTCCTGCCAGTTGCCGATAACTCTATTACAAAACATGATCATCTCATACAACAATTTATATCACATCATGTCTTGACCATATCACATCACAACAAGCCCTGCAAAAACAAGTTAGACGTCCACTACTTTGTTGTTGCAAGTTTTACGTGGCTGCTACGGGCTTCTTGCAAGAACCGTTTTTACCTACGCATCAATAACCACAACGATTTTTCGTCAAGTGTGCTGTTTTAACCTTCAACAAGGACCGGCCGTAGTCAAACTCGATTCAACTAAAGTTGGAGAAACTGACACCCGCTAGCCACCTGTGTGCAATGCACGTCGGTAGAACCAGTCTCATGAACGCGGTCATCTAATGTCGGTCCGGGATGCTTCATCCAACAATATCGCCGAATCAAAGTAAGACGTTGGTGGTAAGCAGTATGACTATTATCTCCCGTAACTCTTTGTGTTCTACTCGTGCATATATCATCTACGCATAGACTTGGCTCGGATGCCACTATTGGGGAACGTAGTAATTCAAAAACTTTCCTATGATCATGCAAGATATATCTAGGAGATGCATAGCAACGAGACGGGAGAGTGTGTCCATGTGCCCTCGTAGACCGAAAGCGGAAGCGTGTAGTAACACGGTTGATGTAGTCGAACGTCTTCACGATCCAACCGATCCAAGTACCGAATGTATGACACCTCTGTGTTCATCACACGTTCAACACGTTGACGTCCCTCGAGCTCTTGATCCAGTAGAGGGTCGAGGGAGAATTCCACGACGGTGTGGCAACGATGTTGATGATGTTACCGGCACAGGGCTTCGCCTAAGCACTATGATGATATGATCGAGGTGTTAAACTGTGGAGGGGGCACACACGGCTAAGAGATTGTCTGTTGTGCTTTGGGGTGCCCCTGCCCCTGTATATAAAGGAGGGAGGGAGGAGGCCGGCAGCCTAGGAGGGGCGCGCCAAAGGGGGGAGTCCTACTAGGACTCCCTGGTCCTAGTAGGATTCCCCTTCCCTTTCCTTTCGAGAATAGGAGAAGAGGGAAAGAGGTGGAGGAGAAGGAGGAAGGGGGGGGGGGTGCCCCCTCCCCTTGTCCAATTCGGTTTGGGCTAAGGGGGGGGGAGGGGGCGCGAGCCTTCACCTGTCTGCTGCCTCTTCTCTTCCACTAAGGCCCATGAAGGCCCATTAATCCTCCGGGGGGTTCCGGTAACCTCCCGGTACTCCGGAAAATGCCCGAACCTTTTCGAAACCTTTCCGGTGTCCGAGCATAACCTTCCAATAAATCAATCTTTATGTCTCGACCATTTCGAGACTCCTCGTCATGTCCGTGATCTCATCCGGGACTCCGAACAAACTTCGGTCATCGAAAACACATAACTCATAATACAAATCGTCATCGAATGTTAAGCGTGTGGACCCTACGGGTTCGAGAAATATATAGATATGATCGATACACATCTCCGATCAATAACTAATAGAGGAACCTGGATGCTCACATTGGCTCCTACATATTCTATGAAGATCTTTATCGATCAAACCGCATAACAACATACGTTGTTCCTTTTGTCATCGGTATGTTACTTGCCTGAGATTCGATCATCAGTATCATCATACCTAGTTCAATCTCGTTATCGGCAAGTCTCTTTACTTGTTCCGTAATGCTTCATCCCACAACTAACTCATTAGTAACATTGATTGCAAGGCTTATAGTGATGAGCACTACCGAGAGGGCCCGGAGATACCTCTCTTATACACAGAGTGACAAATTCAAATCTCGATCTATGCCAACCCATCAAACACCTTCGGAGACACCTTTAGAGCATCTTTATGATCATTCAGTTACATTGTGATGTTTTGATAGCACACAAGGTGTTCCTCCGATATTCGGGAGTTGCATAATCTCATAGTCTGAGGAACATGTATAAGTCATGAAGAAAGCAGTAGCAATAAAACTTAACGATCATTATGCTAAGCTAACGGATGGGTCTTGTCCATCACATCATTCTCTAATGATGTGATCCCGTTCATCAAATGACAACACATGTCTATGGTCAGGAAACGTAACCATCTTTGATTAACGAGCTAGTCAAGTAGAGGCATACTAGGGACACTTTGTTTTGTCTATGTATTCACACATGTACTAAGTATCCGGTTAATACAATTCTAGCATGAATAATAAACATTTATCATGATATAAGGAAATATATATAACAAATTTATTATTGCCTCTAGGGCATATTTCCTTCATTAATATGGGTTGCTGTGATTTCAAAGTTGGGGAACTCAAAACTTTTCATACACTTCTCTCCCAATATGTGTTAGGTTTCATTGAAAGAAGAAGACACCAAAAAACTCCCTAGCTAGAGGTCCGGGTGCCCGAAGGCACCAGAGGGTGGCCACCGGGTTCGGCCGGGTCTGGTTCCCGAGGTTACCTGAAAGTTGGCATAGTAGCTCGACCACGTCCGGGTGCCTAGGGCCTCTGAGGTACAGGTTCCCGGGGTCCTCCCGCACCTCTCTAGCACCCCAGGGTGCCCGACCCCCTTCCGCATATCTCTGCCACCCTCAGGTGCCTGGCCCTTGTGTTGGGAAACGTAGTATGCAATTTCAAAAAAATTCCTACGCTCACGCAAGATCTATCTAGGAGATGCATATCAACGAGAGGGGGAGAGTGTGTCCACTTACCCTCGTAGACTGTAAGCGGAAGCATTTTCCAACGCGGTTGATGTAGTCGAACTTCTTCTCGTTCCGACCAATCAAGTACCAAATGCACGACACCTCCGACTTCTGGACACTTTCAACGAGATGACGTCTGTTGATCTCTTGAACCAGCAGAGTGTCGAGGAAGTAGATGAGTTACGTAAGCACGACGGCGTGGTGACGGTGATGGTGAAGTGATCCGGGCAGGGGTTTGCCTAAGCACTGCGAAAATATGACCGGAGGCGTAAACTATGGAAGGGGGCACCACACATGGCTTGGAATAGTTGATGTGTGTGCTAGGCGCCCCCTCCCCACGTATATAAAGGTGGGAGAGGGAGAGAGGCATCCCTAGGTGTGCCCAAATAGGAGGAATCCTACTTGGGCTCCTAGTAGGATTCGGGCCCCCCTTTCCTTTTACCGGAAGGGGAAAGAAGGGAAGAGAGGGGGGGGGGAAGGAAAGAGGGGTGTCGGTGTACACATGTATGGGTACTTCTGTACCCTTTACTTGTGCACGGACGGTCGCATGGCGAGGCGAGGAGGAGCAACGAAGGATGTGATGGCCCCTGTTGTCGTCCCCAATAAAGCAAGAGGACACGTAGGCAACGCATTAAATGCGCTTGTCCTACGTTAATCGAGCGATAAGCTCGTACCACTATAGCTTGCCACCTCCTGTGTGCCGCTGTGGCAACCCCTTTGTGTATAAAAGGAGGCCCAAGGTGCATAGAGGGAGGATTCAGACTTTTGGACAAAGCACGCACCGTAGCTAGTTCGAAAGCTCAAGAACACACATATAACTAGAAAAAGCAGGACTAGGGTATTACGCATCTTTGCGGCCCGGACCTGGATAAAATATCCTATGTGTGCTAACGGCTCGACCTTCTCTTCGTGCATCTAACCCCCCACCGAACGTAGAAGGGATCGTTGTGACCCCATAGGTGATCGGTTTCCCCGACAAGGGGGGCGCCGCCCCTCCTCCTATTCCTATTCGGCCTCCTTCCTTGGGGGGGGGGCTATCGGATTAGGGGTTCCTCAAACCCTTGAATGGTTCGAACTCTAGGGTGCGTGCGGAAATATCAACCTACCCAGCCTATCTACTCGCAATCCTCTAAGCCTACCGCTTTGGGCTCGAAGAGACAAAGAGACACCACAGTTTATCCTGGTTCGGGCCACCTTGTGGTGTAATACCCTACCCCAGCATTTTGGTGAATTGCCTCGAAGGGCTGAGGATGGACTAGTACAGTGGATGAACTGGCCTTAGGAGGTGAGGTGTTCTTGAGATCAAGAGAGCTGGTGAGGTGGTTGGGTGAGAATGGATGAGGTGTTCTTGAGATCAAGAGAGCTGGTGAGGTGGTTGGGTGAGAATGGATGAGGTGTTCTTGAGATCAAGAGAGCTGGTGAGGTGGTTGGGTGAGAATGGATTCGATCCCGCTCGCTCCAAACTAGATGCCCCTCTATGGTGGTGGCTAAGTCCTATTTATAGTGGCCTTGGTCCTCTTCCCAAATGTTGGCGGGAAGGGATCCCACAACGTCCAGATTTGAAAGGGGACAAGTAGTACAGCCTATCCTGACTAAAGTGGTCTTCGCCTGCGAAAAGCCTCTGGTCGTGACGTTGCAGTGGGCTCGGTGATGACCTCCGTCCTGCCGTCCTGGCAGTCTTGGTCTTGTTGCTCCAGAATAGAAACGTTTGGCTGATTCCTCAGGACTCCGCGCCTGCGGCTTGCCTCCCTTGCACCAAAGAGGAAACTGGCGCTATGCACCCGCCTGGCCTTGGTCGTCATGGCTCACGTCAGTTGAGCTCATGAGGTGCACCTTGCATAGAACTCTCCGCCCCTCGGGAGCTAGCCTGAAGAGGCCGATTTCCTCGTGGGTCTTGGTGCCGTCCGCCTCGCAAGGCTTGGCCCCTCGCGAGGGTCTTGAGTCGTTTATGCTGAAGCTAGGCCATACCAGGCCGTTGATGGAGCCACGTGGTGGGCCACAGGTAGGCAAGCCTGGATACCCCTATCTCTAGAATGCCGACAGTAGCCCCCGAGCCCAAGGCGTGCTGGGACTTGGCTTCCAGGCGAAGCTAAAAGGCAAGTGCGGAGTGCCGCGGGACCTAACCACCTGCGGCCTTGATGTCTCGTGGCGATTGATGGGACATGGGTGTCTCCATTTCCCCATGCTGCCTCGGCAACTGTTCGACTTGACAGAACAATGCGGCATGCAGAAGATCATCATGGCGCGAGGTCGTGGAGGCCGGCGGTTGGCCTTCCTTGGCTATAAATGTGGGTGAGGGGCAGAGCCCCCTCACTCATCTCTCCTTTGTCTTCTTGTCGCCCGTTTCTTCTCCTTCTCCGTCTTGCTTCCATGGCGCCGATCAGGATGTTCTCGGCGGCCGAAAAGGGTGAGGCCCCTAGGGAGGGGCCTGATCCTCTCCCATCGAAGAAGCGACTCCGCCTCCCTCACAGCGCCAGTGCGGGACAAGAGGTAACCAGGCCTTGGCAATCGAGGCCTCCGCCTGGCTTCCCCCTTCCCCTGTACGCCCGCGCCCATGATGAAGACATGCACCATCGAGCGGCCCCTAGGGATGGAGGACGGGCCGCCATTGCCCTGCCGACTGCGCCATGGACTCATGCCGAGGTCAGCCCGCGAGAGTTTGTGGTGTGGGCGGCGATGCCGCCTAATTCATGGATCCAGCTCCCGAGGTTCTTCGCCAGCGAGCTACCTCCGAGGGGCTGCTTTAGATGTGGCTGCGGCACGCCGGGTGCTGCAGCCTGGCCACTGGAGCTGAGGTCGAGGAGGTGCCCCCGGAGACGTCTTCATGACTCGTGGATGGGGAGAGGTCACCCGAGTACGATGGCGCATCCACCTGGTTCTTCAAGGTCTTCAACGAGGAGGACCAACGGCTGGAGTGCTGCCCTGGAGGAAGCAGCCCGCTGGGTGCAGCCGTGGGCGCCGGACCTAGTTTGGTCGCCTTTAGCGCTTCTTCCAGCAGCAGCAACGACTCCTGGGAATCCAGTGACTCTCTTGAGCCCAGCGAGTCTCCGGAGTCTAGTGACGACAGCTACGTGCCGCCATGCTCCCGCCGTGGTCGGAGCGTAGCAGCGGCTGCCACCCAGCATCGCCGGTGACACTCGATGGCACGGTGGTAGCCTTCCTTCTTTTGCTTTCCCTACGCGGAATGAAAACCATCCCCTGTGGGGTTTGCAAGTACCGAAGCGTGTTTAATACCAGCGTTGTTTTCTTGATTCTATGATGAAGTCGTGTATCCTAGTTTAGCACGACTCCCCCCTTTTCTTTCCTTTAGACAGCGTGACGCTTTACACCGACGGGACCCAGTCCCCAGGCAGGCTTCAGCCATTGCTAGTATGCCAGGTCGCGATGTCGTGGTCAAGGCTAGGAGGTGAGCGACCCGAGGTTCAGTGAGAGCTCATGAGACGTGATGCTCATGAGGTCCCCCTTGGCATGCAAGCAGGCGCCCAAGGAATGGGAAAGGGGGGTGAAGCCGCCGGAGTGGGACTGCGAGGTTAGGGCGAGCGGTGTGACGCCCTCGATTCAATCATACACTAATCATACACGCAAATGTGTACGATCAAGATCAAGGACTCACGGGAAGATATCACAACACAACTCTAGACACAAATTAAAATAATACAAGCTTTATATTACAAGCCAGGGGCCTCGAGGGCTCGAATACATCAGCTTGAATACAAACGAGTCAGCGGAAGCAACAATATCTGAGTACAGACATGAGTTAAACAAGTTTGCCTTAAGAAGGCTAGCACAAAAGCATCTACGATCGAAAAGGCAAGGCCTCCTGCCTGGGAGCCTCCTAACTACTCCTGATCATCCGCGGTCTCCGTCACGTGGTAGTAGGCACCCTCGGGGTAGCAGTAGTCGTCAAAGGTGGCATCTGGCTCCTGGACTCCACCATCTGGTTGCAACAACCAGAAAGAAGAAAGAAGGGGGAAAAGGGGGAGCAAAGCAACCGTGAGTACTCATCCAAAGTACTCGCAAGCAAGGATCTACACTACATATGCAACATTATCAAAGGAAGGCTGTATATGTGGACTGGGCTGCAGAAATGCCAGAATAGAGAGAAGGTCTAGTCCTATCTAAGACTAGCATCTTCTGGAAACCACCATCCTTGCAGCAAACAGGAGGGAGTAGAGTAGCATAAAGTAAAGCGGTAGTAGTGTTATCAACCTCGGCCAGAGATCCTTTCTCGACTCCCTGCGAGAAAGCAATCCCAGAGCCATACTATCCAGTTATCATCACAATCAAATCCTCATCACCATCCAGTTCTCATCTCAATCCATTTCTCATCATGAGTATCCAGTTCTAGTTGTATCGATCGGGATACAACTCCAAGTGTCCGTTACCGTAGGACAGGCTATCGATAGATGTTTTCTTCCCTGCAGGGGTGCACCAACTTACCCACCACGCTTGATTGACTCCGGCCGGACACACTTTCCAGGGTCATGCCCGGCCTCGGCCAAACAATACGCCGCAACCCGACCTAGACTTAACAGAGAGGTCAGCACGCCGGACTAAACCTATGCCCCCAGGGGTCATGGGCCATCGCCCCGGGAACTCCTGCACGTTGCGAACGCGGCCGGTGAGCAGACCTAGCTACCTCCCTAAAAAGGCAGGAGCTTACCAGTCCAACCCGGCGCGCGCCGCTCCGTCGCTGACGTCTATTAAGCTTCGGCTGATGCATACGACGCAGAACGCCCATACTATGCCCACGTGATGGTTAGTGCTATCAGGCCAGAGGCCCCTCGGATCAAATATCCAAATCGTAGTGGATTAGGAACGCGCGGTAACAAGCAGAGACTCACGAAAGAGGTGACCCCGTTGCCCCGTCTCGAGGACTTGCAGCAAGGGCTAAGAATGCCCGGCCACGCCTCGTAATTATCTCACGGGCACCTTCCAGGTCAACCCGTCTCCACATCACTTTCCAAGTAACAGTTGTAAAGTCCAAGTATCCGTGTGTCCAAACATCAAGAGGAAAACCCAAGGAATCACCCTCGGTGGGTTCCACTCAATGTAATCATCAAGGTGAACGTAGAGGAATCACCCTCGAGGTTCACACTTGAGGGGTTGCACGACAGAGTCGTATCGGAAGTGGTTAAAGAGGAAATCACCCTCGATGACCACGACCGAATAGCTACACTACAGGGTTAACATCAGAAGTGTTGTAGAGGTCTCACCCTCGGCACTCGATAGTAACCCAGCAGTGTCGAGCAACTAAGGGGAAAGTGATGTGCGGTGCCGGGGCCTGGTCTTCAATCCCGTTGATCGGGTCTTCAATGATGAAGCAGGGGCAACAAGGACAAGGTGGGGGTCACTGATGGATCACTAACCAACCTATACTAAGCAGTTTAGGATAAGCCGGTAAGGTAACAATAAGCAGGTTACAAAAGGAGGCTATGCATCAGAATAGGAGCAAACAATAAGAATAGCAAAATCTAATGCAAGCATGAGAGAATGGAATGGGCGATATCGGGATGATCAAAGGGGGGGCTTGCCTGGTTGATCTGGCAAGGAGGGGTCGTTGTCGACGACGTAGTCGATCACCGGGGCATCAGCGGCCTCGGGGTCTACCGGAGAGAAGAGGGGGAAGAAACAGTAAATACATAGCAAACAGAGGTAACACTAAGCATGACATGACGATACGTAGCGCTAAGCGTGCTCTAACGCGGTCCTAGACGTTATAGGGGAAGGGGGAAATCAACCGGGAAGGTGTTCCCGGTTCCGGACCTGTGTCAGACAGATGACCGGAGGGGGAAAGTTCCATGTTCAGCATGCTAGGGGCATGTGACAGATGAACGGACCGCGTATTCGGATTCGTTGGATTTTTCTGAGCAACTTTCATATAGAAAACATTTTCATCCGAGTTACGGTTTATTTTCTATGAATTTTTAAAGATTAAACCATTTTCTGGAATTAAATAAATTATCAGAAAGGTTTATTGCGTCAGCATGACGTCACAGCGACATCAGCAGTCAGCAGGGCGGCTGACCAAGTCAAACCTGGCCTGTGGGTCCAGCGGGACCCACATGTCAGCCCCTGCTAGCCTAACAGTGCATTAAACTAACTAATCTAGGTTAATTAGCTACTGGACCCCACCTGTCATAGCCTAATTGGCTAAACTAATTAGTTTTAATTATTAAAACATTTTAATTAGAGGATTAAGCGGTGGGGCCCGCACGTCAGTGTCACAGGGACGCCTAGTCAGCAAGTTGACTGGGTCAACGGTTAGCGGGACCCAGTGGCAGTGGCTCAGCGGCGTGGTCCAGGGTTGCCGCGTCAGCGCCCCGTCGGACGGCGACCGGAGTCGCGCCGGCGACCATTCCCGTGGCGGAAGTCCGCCGGAGATGGCCGGAAAACGGCTACAAGGCTCGGTTCGCCGCGTTTTCGGTCGCGTTCGAGAGCTGGCGTCGGCGCGCATCGCCAGGTGCCACCGGTTGGTCTCGGGGAGGCTCGATACGACGACGGCGAGAATCTTAGCGGCCGCCGGAGTTTGGCCATAGGCGGGATGAGCGACAGAGGCCACGGGGATGGGACCTAGCGGCACGAGCGGCCGCGGTGAGGGGACCTGAGCACGTTCCCATGCTCGGGCGAGCCTGACAACGACTACAACGTCGACGACGAGCTATGCGGCAGAGCTAGGTTCGGGCGGCGATGGCAGAGGCTGCCATGGCGCGAGGAAGAGCACGGGGAGAGAGGGATAGGGAGGAGGAGCTCACTGGGCGCCTGTAGGTGTGCTCAGTGGGCTCGGGGCAGGTGCGGGGTGGCCGAATTCGACGCCGGCGTTCGTCGGAGCAGAGGAGGAAGAAGAGGTCATCGCGCTTGCTGTGGGGGCTCCTGGCTTGGTCCGGTGGTCGAGGAAGACGTCGCGGGGCACGACGGCGCTCGGGGATTCATCGGAGAGGGCCGGGGACAGCGGTGGCCGCGGAATCAACC
>NC_041393.1:348790040-348826565 GCF_002162155.2 Triticum dicoccoides | reverse complement strand
GGCGCAAGTGGGAGTGGGGAGCTGACGAGGCCAGGAGGCTCGGCCTTATCCCCTCGGCGCGAGCAGCGGGGTGGCGAGGTGGTCGGGCGGCGACCGCGCGGGTGCGTGCCTCGGTCGGGTGAACAGGGGAAGGGGACGACCGTGGGGAGGAGTGGGCTGGGCTGTGCACTGTAGCAATGGGCTACAAGTGCACAGTAGTAGCTAGGCCCTTTTCTATTTCCTTTTTTTAGAGAGAGAAAGGGAATTATTTGGCCAACTATTTCACTTAGCAAACATTTGGGAGGTGTCCCATTAAATCCCTGGTGATCATAGACATTGCCACAATTATTTTGGGTACCAGAAGAATTCATTTGTTTTTTTTAAAGGATAGCATTTAAAAATGCTGAATTGGTGCTGTTATAATTGCTAATGTTCATCTTTGCACCAAAGTGATGTTGTGTTCCTTAACAAATAATTGTTATGGAATTTTTGACTGATGATGAACATTTTTCCGGCAACTTTTGATCTACTTCAAACTTCACTTGAATTTGAATTGACTGGAATTTCAAATGGGATATTGGACAAAGATGATTAAGCACTGTTTGGGTAAATGGTTAGCTTAATCACAGAGGGTTACTGTAGCATGACACTGGGGGTGTTACAAATCTCCTCCACTACAAGAAATCTCATCCAGAGATTTAAGTGGGGAAGTAAAGAGTAACTTCGGGAGAACTGACCCTTATAGGGTTAATTATCTGGTGAATAAATCAGGGAATGAGGCGGAAGTATCTCTCGAGTTGAACTTAAATAAAACGTCGAGAGCAAAGTATGAGGGTACCATGACAAGTTTTAACGGGCAGGCAATCATTCGATGCCTAATGAAATGGTGAAAAGGGGTTCCAAGCAACGGAATAATTATTGTTTCCGATGCCAGAATTGGTGATCTCATCGGAAGGTGGCTCGTGAATTACTTACGAGTCCATGCGAGAGGAATAACTTTGGGAACAGGGGGTGTACAGGAGAGCCAGGTTTCGATCCTGTGGAACTGTGGGTTATGGGCTCACCATGTGGGTTAAAAGTAGAAAAGGGGTTGACATCTTGTACGATCACGATAGCAAGGCATGTCAGAGGGTAGCCTATCAGTTATGTCGGCAACAACCTCGATACCAAGGGCGAGGGACGAAGAGAACCATTTTCCTGCTCGTTGAACGAGGCGGGCCAATAGGCAAGGTTCTCATCCATCGGTGGCATACCGGAATGTCATCAACAATAGCAACAGGGTCTTACTGACAAGGTTGTACAACGGGGTGTTTTATAAGCAGAAAATTATTCCTGCTTATATCATATAGCTCACAAGAAGGTTAAACAAAACAATGGAAAGGAGATAAGTGGTTATTAGGATAATCAGACCAATGGAAAGGAAAGGTGTTTATACCCAAGAATTGGGAGTATATCCTTCCCAATTTGTAACACCCCCAGTGTCATGCTACAGTAACCCTCTGTGATTAAGCTAACCATTTACCCAAACAGTGCTTAATCTTTGTCCAATATCCCATTTGAAATTCCAGTCAATTCAAATTCAAGTGAAGTTTGAAGTAGATCAAAAGTTGCCGGAAAAATGTTCATCATCAGTCAAAAATTCCATAACAATTATTTGTTAAGGAACACAACATCACTTTGGTGCAAAGATGAACATTAGCAATTATAACAGCACCAATTCAGCATTTTTAAATGCTATCCTTTAAAAAAAACAAATGAATTCTTCTGGTCCCCAAAATAATTGTGGCAATGTCTATGATCACCAGGGATTTAATGGGACACCTCCCAAATGTTTGCTAAGTGAAATAGTTGGCCAAATAATTCCCTTTCTCTCTCTAAAAAAAGGAAATAGAAAAGGGCCTAGCTACTACTGTGCACTTGTAGCCCATTGCTACAGTGCACAGCCCAGCCCACTCCTCCCCGCGGTCGTCCCCTTCCCCTGTTCACCCGACCGAGGCACGCGCCCGCGCGGTCGCCGCCCGACCACCTCGCCACCCCGCTGCTCGCGCCGAGGGGATAAGACCGAGCCTCCTGGCCTCGTCAGCTCCCCACTCCCACTTGCGCCTCTCCCCCCCAGATCCACCTTTCCCCTCTTCCTCACGCGCTCACTCCTCCCGAGCGCCACCGTCGCCGTGCGTTGGTTGATTCCGCGGCCACCGCTGTCCCCGGCCCTCTCCGACGAATCCCCGAGCGCCGTCGTGCCCCGCGACGTCTTCCTCGACCACCGGACCAAGCCAGGAGCCCCCACAGCAAGCGCGATGACCTCTTCTTCCTCCTCTGCTCCGACGAACGCCGGCGTCGAATTCGGCCACCCCGCACCTGCCCCGAGCCCACTGAGCACACCTACAGGCGCCCAGTGAGCTCCTCCTCCCTATCCCTCTCTCCCCGTGCTCTTCCTCGCGCCATGGCAGCCTCTGCCATCACCGCCCGAACCTAGCTCCGCCGCATAGCTTGTCGTCGACGTTGTAGTCGCTGTCAGGCTCGCCCGAGCATGGGAACGTGCTCAGGTCCCCTCACCGCGGCCGCTCGTGCCGCTAGGTCCCATCCCCGTGGCCTCTGTCGCTCATCCCGCCTATGGCCGAACTCCGGCGGCCGCTAAGGTTCTCGCTGTCGTCGTATCGAGCCTCCCCGAGACCAACCGGTGGCACCTGGCGATGCGCGCCGACGCCAGCTCTCGAACGCGACCGAAAACGCGGCGAACCGAGCCTTGTAGCCGTTTTCCGGCCATCTCCGGCGGACTTCCGCCACGGGAATGGTCGCCGGCGCGACTCCGGTCGCCGTCCGACGGGGCGCTGACGCGGCAACCCTGGACCACGCCGCTGAGCCACTGCCACTGGGTCCCGCTAACCGTTGACCCAGTCAACTTGCTGACTAGGCGTCCCTGTGACACTGACGTGCGGGCCCCACCGCTTAATCCTCTAATTAAAATGTTTTAATAATTAAAACTAATTAGTTTAGCCAATTAGGCTATGACAGGTGGGGTCCAGTAGCTAATTAACCTAGATTAGTTAGTTTAATGCACTGTTAGGCTAGCAGGGGCTGACATGTGGGTCCCGCTGGACCCACAGGCCAGGTTTGACTTGGTCAGCCGCCCTGCTGACTGCTGATGTCGCTGTGACGTCATGCTGACGCAATAAACCTTTCTGATAATTTATTTAATTCCAGAAAATGGTTTAATCTTTAAAAATTCATAGAAAATAAACCTTAACTCGGATGAAAATGTTTTCTATATGAAAGTTGCTCAGAAAAATCCAACGAATCCGAATACGCGGTCCGTTCATCTGTCACATGCCCCTAGCATGCTGAACATGGAACTTTCCCCCTCCGGTCATCTGTCTGACACAGGTCCGGAACCGGGAACACCTTCCCGGTTGATTTCCCCCTTCCCCTATAACGTCTAGGACCGCGTTAGAGCACGCTTAGCGCTACGTATCGTCATGTCATGCTTAGTGTTACCTCTGTTTGCTATGTATTTACTGTTTCTTCCCCCTCTTCTCTCCGGTAGACCCCGAGGCCGCTGATGCCCCGGTGATCGACTACGTCGTCGACAACGACCCCTCCTTGCCAGATCAACCAGGCAAGCCCCCCCTTTGATCATCCCGATATCGCCCATTCCATTCTCTCATGCTTGCATTAGATTTTGCTATTGTTATTGTTTGCTCCTATTCTGATGCATAGCCTCCTTTTGTAACCTGCTTATTGTTACCTTACCGGCTTATCCTAAACTGCTTAGTATAGGTTGGTTAGTGATCCATCAGTGACCCCCACCTTGTCCTTGTTGCCCCTGCTTCATCATTGAAGACCCGATCAACAGGATTGAAGACCAGGCCCCGGCACCGCACATCACTTTCCCCTTAGTTGCTCGACACTGCTGGGTTACTATCGAGTGCCGAGGGTGAGACCTCTACAACACTTCTGATGTTAACCCTGTAGTGTAGCTATTCGGTCGTGGTCATCGAGGGTGATTTCCTCTTTAACCACTTCCGATACGACTCTGTCGTGCAACCCCTCAAGTGTGAACCTCGAGGGTGATTCCTCTACGTTCACCTTGATGATTACATTGAGTGGAACCCACCGAGGGTGATTCCTTGGGTTTTCCTCTTGATGTTTGGACACACGGATACTTGGACTTTACAACTGTTACTTGGAAAGTGATGTGGAGACGGGTTGACCTGGAAGGTGCCCGTGAGATAATTACGAGGCGTGGCCGGGCATTCTTAGCCCTTGCCGCAAGTCCTCGAGACGGGGCAACGGGGTCACCTCTTTCGTGAGTCTCTGCTTGTTACCTCGCGTTCCTAATCCACTACGATTTGGATATTTGATCCGAGGGGCCTCTGGCTTGATAGCACTAACCATCACGTGGGCATAGTATGGGCATTCTGCGTCGTATGCATCAGCCGAAGCTTAATAGACGTCAGCGAGGGAGCGGCGCGCGCCGGGTTGGACTGGTAAGCTCCTGCCTTTTTAGGGAGGTAGCTAGGTCTGCTCACCGGCCGCGTTCGCAACGTGCAGGAGTTCCCGGGGCGATGGCCCATGACCCCTGGGGGCATAGGTTTAGTCCGGCATGCTGACCTCTCTGTTAAGTCTAGGTCGGGTTGCGGCGTATTGTTTGGCCGAGGCCGGGCATGACCCTGGAAAGTGTGTCCGGCCGGAGTCAATCGAGCGTGGTGGGTGAGTTGGTGCACCCCTGCAGGGAAGAAAACATCTATCGATAGCCTGTCCTACGGTAACGGACACTTGGAGTTGTATCCCGATCGATACAACTAGAACTGGATACTCATGATGAGAAATGGATTGAGATGAGAACTGGATGGTGATGAGGATTTGATTGTGATGATAACTGGATAGTATGGCTCTGGGATTGCTTTCTCGCAGGGAGTCGAGAAAGGATCTCTGGCCGAGGTTGATAACACTACTACCGCTTTACTTTATGCTACTCTACTCCCTCCTGTTTGCTGCAAGGATGGTGGTTTCCAGAAGATGCTAGTCTTAGATAGGACTAGACCTTCTCTCTATTCTGGCATTTCTGCAGCCCAGTCCACATATACAGCCTTCCTTTGATAATGTTGCATATGTAGTGTAGATCCTTGCTTGCGAGTACTTTGGATGAGTACTCACGGTTGCTTTGCTCCCCCTTTTCCCCCTTCTTTCTTCTTTCTGGTTGTTGCAACCAGATGGTGGAGTCCAGGAGCCAGATGCCACCTTTGACGACTGCTGCTACCCCGAGGGTGCCTACTACCACGTGACGGAGACCGCGGATGATCAGGAGTAGTTAGGAGGCTCCCAGGCAGGAGGCCTTGCCTTTTCGATCGTAGATGCTTTTGTGCTAGCCTTCTTAAGGCAAACTTGTTTAACTCATGTCTGTACTCAGATATTGTTGCTTCCGCTGACTCGTTTGTATTCAAGCTGATGTATTCGAGCCCTCGAGGCCCCTGGCTTGTAATATAAAGCTTGTATTATTTTAATTTGTGTCTAGAGTTGTGTTGTGATATCTTCCCGTGAGTCCTTGATCTTGATCGTACACATTTGCGTGTATGATTAGTGTACGATTGAATCGAGGGCGTCACAAGCGGGATGTGAGACTCGTATCACTGTGCATGCGACTTATCTTTCAGTAGTCCTGTTGCGATCCATCGGGGGCACCTGCTCTTGCGTCAGTGGTGGTGTCATTAGGCGCAGCCCGCAACGACCACCCTCTCGCCTCGGTCGCCTAGGTGTTGTATGTCCTCGGGTCCCGGCCCTCGAGCAAGCTTAGCCGCCGCTGGTATGCCAGGTCGCAATGCCATGGTCAAGGCCAGGGGTGAGGGCTGGAGAGCCAGTAGGAGCTCCATCGCTCGATGCTCGGGACCCCCCCTTTAACGTACAAGCGACTCGCGAAGTAAGGTGGCGGTCGTCCAAACCGGCCAGTGAATCAACATTAGGTGAACCTGCATGTTAGGTGACAGGAGGGGTAGCGAACCCCTGCAGAGCGGACCGTCCTCCCTAGGGCCCTTGGCAAAAGACGAAGGCACCAAGGACCTGATGAGGTGGCGTGCGCGAGGCGGGTCGCGGGCCAGAGCTCGGTCCTTGGGTTTGTTAGCATTGCAGGGATGGACCCGAGCACAAGCGCCGTGCCGACGTGAGTAGCCATGCAGCGAGGCAAGCAAGGGACAGGCTAGCAAATGTAGGGAGACCGCGAGGCGGTTAAGATTCGAGGCCACAGAGTGAGGATTATAGATAAACTCATAGAAAATGGTTAGACTATCCTGGCGAATGCAAAAGATACATGCCGTAGGGACGGGCCCCTGCGGCTTGGGGATGATGCAGCCCATGGGGCGCCCCCAAACTGAATGAACTAGAGAGATGTCACCTGGTACATCACTGAAGAGATGTCGGGGTAGCAGAAGACGCACGCTATTGGAGTTGTTCCTCACGAGCCGCCTTGGCCCCGAGCCTAGGGAGGCCCAGGGGGCCGGGAGGCTCCTGAAGATGCACCTCCATCTCCGCCAGGGTCGCCCAGTGCCTGGCCTCGCAAACCACCAGGGCATCCCTTGTGCAGCACTAGAACGCCACAGCTGCGCCTGGCAGGCCGAAAGGCATGCCGACGTAGCTGTGGGGTGGGCCCTCGCATCGTCCGACACGAGATGGCCAGAAGAGCTGCCGATATGCGGCCCTGTTGAGCCCAGGCATGTCGATGCAGACACAGAACTCCTTACCCTCGCCAGGACAGTGAGCCGCACCTCGCGGTAGGCAACAATCGCCTTGCAGAACCCTTGCCTCTTGAATCTCCTTGATGGCCTTGCTGATGAACTCCTGAACACGTGACGCCTTCCGCCTGACGCCTTCTCTTGGGAAGCATGCATTGAAGCGCGCCTCCACATGGTGCCTGAGCGCCTCCCTTGTGATTCTGGGTATGTCTGAGGCCCTCCCTAGGAGAGCCCCCGAGCCCAGCCTAAGAGGGGCGTTGGGCGCGCCTTGCTATGCGATAGATGAAGGCGCCCCGTCCGGGGGCGCAAGGCTCAGCGCGGCATCCTCGGGCGATGCTTCCTCACGAGATCTCTAACCCAACTGCTGCTTCTTCATCTTAGGGGCAACCTCTAGAATGGGGACACTGCCCTCATCTTCAGGGTTCTCGACTGCTGCAGCCTTGTAGGCGCGCTCGAGGGAGCACGCCGCATCCTTTTCCTGGCATGCGACCGTGATGACGCTGCTGCTCCCTGGCATCTTGAGGATGTTGTAGCCGTGGTGCGTCGCTACCATGAACTTGGCCAGTGCTGGGTACCCTAGGATGGCGTTGTATAGCAGGCGAATGTCGGCGACGTCGAAGTCGATGAGCTCGGTGTGGTAGTTGTTGCATTTGCCGAAGGTGACAGGGAGGTGGACCTCCCTATCGGGTGTGTGGAACCGTCGGTCACTCCTGAGAATGGCTTGGTCGGCTGAAGCTGGTTGTACAACACTTGGAGCCTATCAAACATTTGAACAGAGAGAACGTTAAGTCCCGCCCCACCATTAATGAGAGTCTTGGTGACAACCACATTGCTGATGACGGGTGAGCAGAGCATGGGGAGTGCGCCGGTAGTGTCCGCACACTTGAGCTAAACTGAGGAGCTGAAGGTGATGGCGCATTTGGACCACCTGAGCGGGCGAGTTGCTTCGGGCTTGGGGAGCGCTGCGTTCACCTCACGCGCGAATTGCTTGAAGATGCGGTGAGAAGCTGGGGCCTGTGAGCCTCCCAGGATGCAGGCAATGGCTCGAGGCTCCTGGAAGCCCCCAGCCCCCTCATCCTGGTGATGATCTTCATTCCTTCTTGGTGGTGGAGGCAGTGGAGGAAGACCGGCATTACCCTGAGGACGATCCTCACGAGGCTGCTCCCTCCAGGCGCCCTCGCGAGGTTGGCCCTACCAACGGTCCTCCCGAGGATGGTCACGCCATTCTTGGCGATGGTCGCATCCGTCCCGGCGTCCTCCACCTTGGCCATCTCCACGGCCGTAGCCTCGATTGTTTCACTCGGGGTGTCGACCGAGGCACCCATCACGGAGGGCCCTGAGATCCTAGCAGTCGTTGGTGTTGTCGCTGTGGATGTTGTGGAAGACTCAGAATGGTTGGTTGCTCTTGGATGACTCGGGGTGGTCGCAGCCGCGCTTCATCTCTGGCTTGGCCATGAGCACGGCCGGCCCTTTGTGCTTTATGTTCTTGGCCTTGGCCTTCTTTTCTTCGGGGTCAGCATCGGGGAGCTCAAGGAGGGAGAGGCGCCCCTCCTTAGCCCTTGCATACTTGTTCGCCATATTGAACATCTCCAAGGCTGTGCAGAGGTCCTCGTGGATGGTGAGCTCCTCCTTCATATTGACGTCGCGGACGCCATCAATGAACACTAAAATGATGGCCTCGTCCGACACCTTGGGGATATTTTGGCGAATGTTGTTGAAGTGCTGGATGTACTTCTGTAGGGTCTCTCCTCGCTGCTGCTTGATGCGTCACAGGTCACCCACGGCCGGCGGACGATCGTGAGTGCCTTGGAAGTTGGCGATGAAGTGGCCGTGCATCTCCTCCCAGGAAGAGACCGACCCCACGGGTTGATTCAGGAGCCAAGAACACGTGCCATCCTGGAGGGCCTTCGGGAACCAGTTCGCCATGATCTTCTCGTCGCCACTGGCCGCCTCAATGCTTAGCTCATAGAGCTGCAGGAACTCGGCGGGGTCGGTGGTGCCGTCGTAGCATGGAGGCAGGTCAGGCTTGAACTTGCTCGACCAGATGACGTTGTGAAGCTCCGAGGTGAACGCGCGACATCCTGCTGTGCCTACGAGGGCCCGTCGAGGAGGTGGAGCTTGGTGCTAGAGCATGCGTGCCGCCACCTCCTGTGTTAGCACACGGGCTTGACGTGAGGGTACAGGAAGCACACGTGCTTCTCCTTGAGGCTGCTGCACCACCTGGCAGCTCACCTCCTCCCGTGCAGGCGCCTGGCGCGGCGGGTCGTGCCGTGGTGCCACACGCCTTGGCTCGATGATGACGCCCTGGGCCGAAGGTGGTGGAGGAGCCCCATGGGCCACGTCGCCCGCGGTAGGCGGCTGCTAAGGCAGTAAGCGGGCTGGTGCAGCGAAGCCCCCTGCCGCGCTGACGAGCTCAGTGATCCTCTCGAGCCCCTCCTCGTAGAAGTTGTCAGATATCGGTTTTCGGCAAAACCCTTAAGGTTCGAACTCTGGGGTGCGGACGAAGATCTCTCCCTACCGAAACACGCCCTCAGCCTCGCCGCGGTTCTAAGCTAGATCGATTAGCAACACAAGAGACACATGGTTTATACTAGTTCGGGCCACCATTGTGGTGTAATACCCTAATCCAGTGTTTGGTGTGGTGGATTGCCTCTTGGGATGATGATGAACAGTACAGAGGAAGAACAGCCTCCCGAGGAGAGGTGTTCTCGGGCTGGTGTGGCGTGCAGATGAACTTAACTTGCCCTTCTACTATGGTGGCTAGCTCTATTTATAGAGGCCCTGGTCCTCTTCCCAAATATTGAGCGGGAAGGGATCCAACAACGGCCATTTTGAAAGGGGACAACTAGTACAAGCTATCCTGACTAAAGGTGGTCTTCGCCTGCCAAAGGTGCTGGTGATGACGCCGTCTTGGGTTCCATGGTGACCTCCATCCCGCCGTCCTCCTGGTCTTGGTCTCGTTGCACCGATAAGGAAACCTTTGCCCGATGCCTCGGTACTCCGCGCCTGCTCTTGCCCCTTTTGCACCAAAGAGGAAACGAGGACACTGCGCAGGCTCGCGCCCGTCTGGACTTGATCGTCATGGCTTGCGTCATGGGCACCTCACGAGGTACCCCTTGCCTTGATCTCTCCGCCTCCTCGCGAGCCTGCCTGGTGAGGCCGCCCCTCAGGAGGCCTTGCAGCGTCTGCCCTGCAAGGCTTGGCCCCTCGTGAGGGTCTTGGGTGTTGGTTGATGAAGACGGGCTGTACTGGGCCACTGGATGAGCCACGCTGCAGGCGGCAGGCAGGCAAGTCTGGGGACCCCCGTTCCTAGAACACCGACAGTAGCCCCCGGGCCTAAAGCATGCTCGGACTTGGCTTAGCAGCGAAGCCAAAGGGCAAGTGCGGAGCGCAGCGGGCCCCCACAGCCTGCGGCCTTGGCTGCCATGTGACGATTGATTGGACGTGGGCGTCTCCGCTTCCTCATGCTCCGCCAATATCCGCCTGGCTAGGCGCGATGCTTTACACAGTTATTTCCTCCTTGCTGCGCGCGTGCTTCCTATTCCCCTTTCTTCCTCGAATCTCTGTTTCCTCTTCCAATCTGACTTGAGCTCTTCCCTCCTCCATTGCCATGTCTGCCCTGCGCTTGCTTCCAGCGTCAACAAGTGTGGAAAGATGATGGCCTGGCCTGCGTCCCACACCTCCATTGACAGGACAGTCACTGAGGTGCGGTTATTCGTCGACGCCCTGTGGGCTGGCCTGGTCCCCTCTTTCTCCGCTTTCTTCAATGCAGTGCTTTCCCATTATTAGATCCATATAATGCATCTTGATCCCCGATTAGTTACCCTTCTTGCTGTCTTCGCCTTTGTTTGTGAAGCCATGGTGGGCATTGCTCCTTCCATGGCACTCTTGCGCCACTTCTTCTCGCTGCGCCTGACCGACCCCTCGCAGTGCTCGGGGTGCGTGAGCTTCCAGGCCGTGGCAGAGACGGTCGCCTTGGGGATCGATTTCGACCTCCTGCTATTCACGAGCGGGTTCCGGACGCGGTGGCTGTATGTGGATGTCAGGGTGCTCAACCCTCTGCTCTCGCCTCCGTCGTTGCCTGCCGTCTCCAATCCCGGCTGGGGCCACGAGAGACTCGTGAGCCCCCGGCTCTCCTTTGTCTGGTACCGACTGAGGAGGTTGAGAGATCTCGGCATGACAGCGCCCCGGGTGGTGAAGGAGTTCTTCCAGTGTCACATTGCTCCTCTGTGACACTCCAAAAAAATTTATTTGGTTTTCAGCAAATTCTTTGTTTGATTTGAAGGAGGCTATTCGAAATCTTTAAAAAAAGACTCTCCTTCTCAAATATTTTCTCTTATGTAATTTTTTTTATTTTGGGTCATCCTCAACCTTGATGTTTGGCTTTGAAGGCTTTTCATTGGTGTGACTCATCACAACTTATTTTGAAAGTTTTTCAAATTAAAAAGAAATCCTTAGGGTTTTTGGATTTATTCCTTTTTATTCCAACCATCCTCTTTCACCATGCCTCATGTTAAAATTTTCCTCCAAAACACCTCCCTCCACCTTGGGTCAGGTCAAATATCCAATCCTAGCAAGTTCAACCCCATTCTTGATTTTTATTCCATCTATTTTATCCCCAAAACCATTTCTGCCTTTTATTTGGAACCTAGGTGAGTTACAAAGGAAGTAACTGAATTCTTTTGAGTTTTGATCCCAAACCAACTCCTCTGACTAGTCCTTAGCACCCTCAACCTAGATCCATCAAGATCCACTCTTCCATAGTTCAAAATTTTCAAGTTTTGCTCACTGCAAGTTTGGACCAGATTTATCATTTTTGGTGAAATTCAATATTTCTCTTCTCCAAAAAATTCTGGGGTAAATCAGGCAGCCTCCAGGTGCATTGAGTGGTCACCTCACCAAAGATCAGCTCCAGAAAATTTCCCCACATGCCAAAATCATTTCATCAAACACCTGGCGTGCACTGTTGCTGTTCAAATTCAGAAAGTTCAGACTTTCAGTGCTGCAGTTGCGCCGTCAGTGTCGTTTTCTTCAGAGCACGGCGTCGATCTCGCCAGTAACTGCAATGGTGCCTTGCTACCTGTTTCCCCTCCTTATCCAGAGTGCCACATGGTCATTTGGACGGGCACCATCGTCGGTGGTGACGTGTCCCGCAGACGCCGGCAGCTTCTGCGGTGGCAGAGCCACCCGTGGCGGCCAACAGGGATCAGCTCCAGCTTTCGGCGCCGTCCAGCACCGCCCAAGCCACCCGAGGCCTCCGCGTGGCCGTCTGCTTGCCAGCGCACACTGCGGCACCGTCGCCGTGGCCTGAGCAGCACAGAGCATGCTCCCTGCCGCCGCCGAGCTCCGTGCGCCATTCCGTTCGGAACTTGGAGTATCAACCAAGGCAGGCCAAGCTTAGCACTGGAAGGGAACCATTAGACCCTCACGGTGATGCCTACCCCCCTCAACCACCTGACTGACCTCTGCCCCGCCATAATTGTCATCGGAGTTATCCAGTTCGCGGCCACCACCTCGGATCAGCTATAAAAGGAGCCCTCGGGCTCGTTCTCGACCCCGCACCACACCTCCACCGCACCAGAGCCCCGCCTAGCCGCTAGGAGGACCCCGAGGAGGTCTCCTTCCCCGACTCCGGCCGCCCCGATCCGCCTCGGGCTCCGACTCGATCCACTCAGGTGAGGCCATCCCCGCCTCCCAAACCGCGTCAACAACCCTATGGTGCACCCAGTACTCTAACCGGAGCCTCAATCCAACCTTTGCAGCCCTCCCCGACAAGATCCACCAACGCCCGAACCACCGCCCACCGGAGTTGAGGCCGCCGTCAACGTGGTGCTCGCCGACGACCAACTCTACCACCCACAGGTGCGGAAGGACCCAAGGAACTCGTAGGTACCCTCCTTTCTCCCTACCTCGCCGTGGATCACCGCCGGCGACCACCGCGGCCTTCGGGCGTCGGCGACTCTGTTTCAGCGTTTAAACCCGACAGGTGGGACCCCCCTGTCAGCCTTTTCTTCTTTTTGAGCCGTTTTATGAAAATGCCTTCGGGCAAAGTACGTGTTCCCTCTAGGTTAGTGTATTTTCAAACGAAGTGTTTTCTGTTTTTCTACGCTAGCCGCTGGAAACTTTCTGTCTCATCACAGATAAGTCCCTGGGCTAAAACATTAATAACTTTTAAACATAAAATGATTTGTGATTAATTCTTTTTTTGTCATCTTTATTTTTTTGTCTAGTTTTTTCTCAGATTTATTTGAAAAATATTTGGAACACTTTTTGTGCACACACGGTATTAACGTTAGTGCGTATTTTCTTTATACCGTAGATACCGGAGGAGGTGACGAAACCGCGAACTTCACCGAGCTAGACTCCGACTACTCTGAACCAGGCAAGCATGTTTGAACCTTTGATATGATGAGTGTTTTGCATGTTTGCATTGAGTAGTTAGTTCATGGTATGTTTATATGCATAGTAGTAAGTGTTATATTGCATGCAAAGCTGATGCAAGTGAGTTTCGAAACTCCATATGTTATTTGATGTGAGTTTACATGATCATGTGGTGACATGAGAGGTGGTAAGATGGCAGTGTTGAAGCATGCCAGTCTTATGCCAAACTATTCAACTCCAGTGTCAACGTGGGTCAAGTCACGTTACCATCCATTTCTTTTTGTGCTACCACATGTTTTCTGCAAAGAATATGGTTCAGTAAGTTGCAAACCGCTTTCCTCGTACACATCAAATAGAGAGGCCGTGACGAGGGTTCCATGGCCCTGGATTAAAGCCAGTCATCCGGTCAGGGGGCATGGGTGTTTCCGGTTGGGACTGAGAGGGGGGCACCCCTTAGAGCGCGCGAATATAAATTTGATCCCATGCTATTCGAGGTTGTGGCCTCCCCGTCTTAAAGTTTTCTTGAACGCGGCCTAGGGTTATTCCTGGCATTGTGAGGTGGAATGGGTGTGTACTGGTTAGATGTGTTTCTACCGAAATACTGTAAACGGAACTAGTCCTTCATGACTACTGAAATCCGTTGGCTGTGGTTAAATAGTGCAAACTCTGCAGAGTTAAAATCATTCGAGTAACCGTGTCATTGGTCAAGGACTGTGTTCAACCTATCTTTGTCAGTCTTAGTGTCAGTCTCAGTGACAAATCCCCGGTGAACAAACATGAGTGTAAGTCCAGCTAAATGATTACTCATGTGGATGGACTAACCCGTTTATTATTATGTACCGAGTATTTCCTTGGAGTGATTTAACTTCATGAATTTATTGAATACGAATGATGAAATATAAGCCCTTTTTGTGATGTCGCTCAAACGTCCGACTGTGGCACTCTTGTTATTTACTTTCAATATAAGCCCTTTTTGTGATGTCGCTCAGACGTCCGACTGTGGCACACCTGCTATTTACTTTCGATATAAGCCCTTTATGTGATGTCGCTCAGACGTCCGACTGTGGCATCACTGTTATTTATTTTCATTATAAGCCCTTTCCGAGATGTCGCGTAGACGTCCGACTGTGGCATCACTGTTATTTATTTTCATTATAAGCCCTTTTCGAGATGTCGCGTAGACGTCCGACTGTGGCATGCACTGTCATTTACATTTCAATATAAGCCCTTTATGTGGTGTCGCTCAGACGCCCGACTGCGGTATGTTAATTTATTTTTACCTTTCGAGGCATCGCTTCAGACACCCGATCGGGTTTCGGCTATTTTTCAGGATTTCGGGAAGACTACCGCCTGACTTCCTTTTTATTAACATGCCGTGCAAAATTTATTATTTGAGTGTGTATTGCTAACCGCTCATGTGCATCATGTTTGTATTTGTTATGTCTTATGTCCGAACTGTCTTGCGGGTACATTCAAATTACTCACCTGGCTTGTTGATTTGGCCAGATGTTGAGGAAGGCGATCTCATGGATGAAGAGTACGATATCGAGTCCGACGCCTAGAGGAGTCCCAGTCAGTCCCGTGCGATCCTAGAATCGATCACTTGTATCATATACACTTCCGCTACCCAAATAATATCATCGAGTCTCACCTCGACGCTCGATGAGCTGCAAGATTAGGAGTCACGTCACCCACTTCACTGTGACATATCCACCACCACTTTTATTGCGAGTCAGTAGTATGCCACCACACCCTTGTGTCATATCCACCCTTATGTATAATATTGGCATGCTTGTAATAAATTGTCGAGCAACCTCGGCTCAACCATGTATAATATTTAGTACTACTGGATTTCTGTATCAAGGATTTGTCTACCAGTAAGGAGGATTTTCCTATACTGTTCTATATAAAGGTCGGTTTCTCAATAAGTCTTTTATTGGAAAACCGGTCGTGACAAACTTGGTACCAGAGCCAGGTAGACTGTTGGAAGCCACTAGGTGCAAATCGCTAATCGGTTATTAGCATAATAAGTGCTATTTTAATATTTTGCAAATGTAGTCATTTTCTGACAGTCAACGTAAATTTATGATCTGACTATTCAGAATTTTTGCCTACTTTTGTAGATGGCTGGCAACGACTGTGAGTCACAGGTGTTCGCCAACGTACCTGAGGGGTTCATAAAGCTTCTCATCTCCATCGTCAAAATCGCGATCGGGCCATCAACTCGTCCGGAGTTCACACTCTACCAGCACAAGATCAACGACAGTCTGTCCATGCACCAGGCCGCGGTGCAATTCAAGGGAGGACGTGTTGAGTTAAGCCGCTTCCGGTTTGTGGGAACAGCCATGCCTACGGAGAGGCATGCTATGCAGATGGCTGCCCGTGAGGCGATAGCTCGTCTTCGGGATGTTCTTCCTTCAATGAAGACTCCACTACCTCCCTTGCCACGTGCCATACACCTGTCACTATGAATTCGCTTGCCCTAGGGGAGAGAGGGATGAGGCTATTGAGATGCTGGTTGAATATCTCAAGGCACTCGAAGCAGCTTTTGATAACCTCGTGGACGACCTTGTGGCTGCTCGTATGGCCGTCGTGCATAGCTGTTCTGCCAACAGGAGGGAGCTTCTCCATACAACACCACCACTGACTTACGTCTCGTCCTCGGCATCCCACACACCTGCCACCCTCGCCATTGCTCGCCGCCTGCCTACTCCTGAAGATTTTGACCGAGTCATCACTCCTACTCCAGTCAGAGCTGCACCACCTACCGCACCCGCACCAGCTCCACAGCTTAGTGCTTCACGCCTGGAGCCTATTATAGAGGAGGAGGTTGAGTCTCCAGCATCACTGGGCCTTACCCTTGGCAGGCCGAGGGAAATCCTCACCATCTCCGACTGAGTACGCCTAGCAGCCGTGCAGTGTGTCAGCTTGTATGATATGTTTATATGTATATAGGTTGTGAGAAGTAGTTTGTGTGCGCATCATGTAGGAACTGGGAGAAGTGCACTAGCCTAAATAACATGTCAGGAATGTGTACGCACATCCTGAGTGATGTATTGTATAATTATGGCTTGCGTGTAAGATATGTACTGAGCGGTCCTTCTCCATGCGCAATCAAGTATATTCTTGAAAAATGTTGGAATTCTTAAATTTTATTCGTCTTGCAAAATTATATTTTGCCACTCAACTTTTCTCATAAGTTTTTCAAAAAACTACCACAGAGCAGAAAATGTCTCGTCCTTGGACTCGTTCTATGCCAAGTCCGACGGAAGAAAATTATGGTACGCAGACAAGCAACAATTTCACACAGGGACAGTCAAGTCAGCAAGGCAGTGAAGCAGCATTTTCTCAAGTATGCCGCCTTAATGAGCAGAGTCAGCAACAACATCAAGAAATGATGAACCAAGTCATCAATATGGGAAATCACCATGGACCGTATCAGTAGCAATCCAAATTGTCTGAGCTACAAAAGACGCGTCCCCCAATGTTTTCTCATACTGACAAACCTCTTGAGGCCGATGATTGGCTTCGAGACATTGAAAGGAAATTAATTATTGCACAGTGTTTAGACCGTGAGAAAGTACTATATGCACCGCACTATCTAACTGGAGCGGCTGCATCATGGTGGGAGAATTTCCTACACATGCACCCCAATGAAAATGATATCACCTGGGAGGAATTTAAAGAAGGTTTTCGTGGGGTGCACATTCCCAGAAGTATTATGAAGCTAAAGAAGAGGGAGTTTGATGATATCAAGCAGAGGACCATGACAGTGACTGAGTACAATAGTCAGTTTACTCTATTGTCTCGCTACGCCAACGAAGAGCATATGACTGAAAACAAGAAGATGGAAAAATTCCTGGACGGTTTGGCACCAGCACTTAAATGCCAGCTGGTCGTACACACCTTCCTAGATTTCAAAACACTGGTGGATAAGGCTATTACATTGGAAAATGAACGCCGCAGCTTGGAGGATTTCCGCAAGCGAAAAAGGGACCAGACTACTCTTGCTCGCAACCACCGGAGCAAGACTGATTTCCAAAAAGTCAGGGCACACAAACCCACGACCAATGTTACACGCCCAAACAAAAATTTCCATGCAAGGGACAAGGAGTTTACATATCGCCTAGGTGTTACTTACTAGGCCTGCGGAGAAGAAGGACACTATGCCAAGCAGTGTCCCAAGCCAAGAAACTCGGCCCCCAAGCCGAACAACGGTGGCAATAATTCAATGCCCAAGTAGAACAACTTCAACCCCAATAACAACCACAAGAAGGGTCACTTGAACCACGTGACCAGGGACGAAGCATAGAGTGCCCCGGATATCGTACTCGGTACGTTCCGTGTCAACACAATACCTGCCACGGTTTTGTTTGATTCTGAAGCTTCTCACTCGTTCATTTCAAAGAAATTTGCTTTGCAAAATGATTTTTCGATGCTTCCCTTGGAAAAATCCATGATCATCAAGTCCCCTGGGATTAAGCAAGTTACTCAGATTTATTGCCAAGGTGTGGTTATTGAGCTTGAAGGACTAAAGTTTCATGCAAACCTCATCGTATTGGAAAATAAGGGACTAGATGTTATCCTAGGAATGGACTGGTTAACCACCAACATAGGATTTATTGACTGCTTCAATCGGACTGTGATTCTTACCCACCATCACGGGAAGAAAATAAAAATTTCAGCTCAGGAAAGACAGATATCACGGCAACCAAGGTTGAACAAGGTGGACATTTCAGAGTTAAGCAAAGTTCCAGTGGTTTGTGAGTTCCCTGACGTATTTCCCGAAGAGCTACCAGGCATGCCGCCAGACCGGGAAATAGAGTTCATCATTGAGCTAGCACCTGGAACCACCCACATTTACAAGAAGCCCTATAGAATGGCACCCCCCGAGTTAGTAGAATTAAAGAAGCAGATAAAAGAATTACTGGACAAAGGATTTATACGAGCCAGCTCCTCACCTTGGGGTTCACCAGTATTATTTGCCAAGAAAAAGGATGGGACACTAAGATTATGTATATACTATCGAGCACTCAACATGGTCACCATCAAAAACAAATATCCAATGCCGCGGATAAATGACTTATTTGACCAGCTCGCACAAGACAAGGTCTTCTCAAAAATTGATTTGAGGTCGGGGTATCATCAATTAAAAGTACGGACAGAAGATATTCCCAAGACAACATTTACCTCAAGATACGGACTATATGAGTTTACAGTAATGCCGTTTGGACTGACAAACGCCCCCGCATATTTTGTCCACCTCATGAACAAAGTATTTATGAAATTTATGGACAAATTTGTTGTGGTATTCATGGACGATATTCTGGTATACTCCAAAACACTAGAAGAGCACGCTGAACATCTCAGGATTGTACTGGGAGAATTAAGGAAACATCAGTTATATGCCAAGTTCAGCAAATGTGAATTTTGGTTAAGACAAGTTGGTTTTCTAGGCCATGTACTAACCCAAGAAGGTGTTGCCGTAGACCCGGAAACAGTCAAGGCCGTACATGGCTAGAAAGCACCAGCCAGCGTAACGGATGTACGAAGTTTCTTGGGAATGGCGGGATACTACCGAAGATTTATTGAAGGATTCTCCACCATAGCAAAACCAATGACGCAGTTACTCAAGAAGGATAAAAAGTTTGTATGGACTGAAGCCTGCGAGAAAAGTTTCCAAGAACTCAAAAGGAAATTAACAACAGCACCAGTATTGGTTATACCAGACATACACAAGAGTTTTGAAGTATATTGTGACGCATCCCGGAAGGGCCTCGGATGCGTATTAATGCAAGAAGGAAAAGTAGTCGCATACGCTTCCAGGCAATTACGGAAGCATGAAGAGAATTATCCCACACATGACTTGGAGTTGGCAGCAGTCATTCATGCACTCAAGGAGTGGAGACACTTTTTGCTTGGGAATTGTTGTGAAATATATACGGACCATAAAAGCCTCAAATATATTTTCACACAACCAGAACTCAATTTGCGACAACGACGCTGGTTGGAATTAGTGAAAGATTATGATGTTGGCATTCACTACCATCCAGGAAAAGCAAATGTAGTGGCGGATGCTCTTAGTTGGAACCCCAGCTCGGGCAACGACAGTCTACCAAATTTGAGACCTGAATTTCAGCAGGAGTTTGCTAAACTCAACTTGGTGATGGTCACCGAAGGCAATGTGTCGAACTTGGAAATACAACCTACCCTGATAAAACAGATTAAGGAGGCTCAGCGTGGACACCCCAGCATTGAAGGCATAAAAAGGAAAGTGAGTTTGGGCAAGGCCTCAGAATTCGTCATAGAGGAGCAGGGAATATTGTGGTATGAAGATAGGCTTTGCGTACCAAATATCGAGGACCTTAAACAGCAAATTCTAGCTGAAGGCCACACCGCTCCATACTCAATCCATCCTGGAGGAACCAAAATATACAAGGACCTTCAGGAAATGTTTTGGTGGCACGGTATCAAAAGGGACATAGCCGCATTCATTGCATGTTGTGATTCATGCCAATGCATTAAGGCCGAGCGCCAGAAACCAGTCGGACTATTACAGCCAAACAAGATACCCGAGTGGAAATGGGACGAGATTGGAATGGATTTTATTGTTGGACTACCTCAGTCACGATACGGAAATGATGCCATATGGGTCATCACAGATAGACTAACTAAGGTGGAACATTTCATCCCACTGATGACAACCCACACCACTCAGAAGCTTGCCGGGCTTTATCTCTCCCGTATCGTCTGTCTGCATGGAGTTCCAAAGACTATAATATCTGACAGAGGCACACAATTCGTCTCTAGATTTTGGGATCAATTACAACAAGCCCTGGGAACTCAACTAGCATTCAGTACAACATACCACCCCCAGACTGATGGACAAACGGAACGCGTGAAGCAAATTCTGGAGGACACGCTGAGAGCATGTGTCCTCACCTATGGAACCAGTTGGGAAGAAAGCTTGCCATATGCCGAGTTCGCATACAACAACAGTTACCAAGCCAGCCTACAAATGGCACCTTTTGAAGCCTTGTACGGGCGGAGATGTCGTACCCCACTAAATTGGTCAGAGACCGGAGACAGTCGTATCTTCGGCCCAGACATGCTCAAGGAGGCTGAGGAGAAGGTTAAGCTAATCAGGGACCGACTCAAGACAGCTCAAAGTCGACAGAAGAGTTATTACGATTGAAAACATCGGGGAGTCAGTTTCGAACCCAGTGAGTATGTGTACCTACGAGTATCACCTATGAGGGGCCTACAACGATTCAAGGTTAAAGGAAAGCTACCACCAAGATTTATCAGACCCTTCTGTGTAGTTGCACGAAGAGGCACAGTAGCCTACCAGCTAGACCTACCCAAAGAACTGTCAGCTTCCACGACGTGTTCCATGTATCACATTTGAGGAAGTGCGTAAGCAATCCAGAGAAGCATGTATCCATTGAAGACATTGACGTGCAACCAGACCTCACCTACAGGGAACGTCCAATAAAAATATTGGAGGAGTCTGAAAGGAGGACCCGTCAGAAAACAATCAAGTTTTTCAGAGTTCAATGGAGCAAACACACCGAGAATGAAGCAACATGGGAAAGAGAGGATTTTCTTCGGACAGAGCACCCACACCTCTTTGAGGATCAGCTGAAATCTCGGGGACGAGATTTTTCCTAAGGGGGTAGGTGTTGTGACACTCCAAAAAAATTTATTTGGTTTTCAGCAAATTCTTTGTTTGATTTGAAGGAGGCTATTCGAAATCTTTTAAAAAAAGACTCTCCTTCTCAAATATTTTCTCTTATGTCAAAATTTTTATTTGGGTCATCCTCAACCTTGATGTTTGGCTTTGAAGGCTTTTCATTGGTGTGACTCATCACAACTTATTTTGAAAGTTTTTCAAATTAAAAAGAAATCCTTAGGGTTTTTGGATTTATTCCTTTTTATTCTAACCATCCTCTTTCACCATGCCTCATGTTAAAAATTTCCTCCAAAATACCTCCCTCCACCTTGGGTCAGGTCAAATATCCAATCCTAGCAAGTTCAACCCCATTCTTGATTTTTATTCCATCTATTTTATCCCCAAAACTATTTTTGCCTTTTATTTGGAACCTAGGTGAGTTACAAAGGAAGTACCTGAATTCTTTTGAGTTTTGATCCCAAACCAACTCCTCTGACTAGTCCTTAGCACCCTCAACCTAGATCCATAAAGATCCACTCTTCCACAGTTCAAAATTTTCAAGTTTTGCTCACTACAAGTTTGGACCAGATTTATCATTTTTGGTGAAATTCAATATTTCTCTTCTCCAAAAACTTTTGGGGTAAATCAGGCAGCCTCCAGGTGCGTTGAGTGGTCACCTCACCAAAGATCAGCTCCAGAAAATTTCCCCACATGCCAAAATCATTTCATCAAACACCTGGCGTGCACTGTTGTTGTTCAAATTCAGAAAGTTCAGACTTTCAGTGCTGCAGTTGCGCCGTCAGTGTCGTTTTCTTTAGAGCACGGCGTCGATCTCGCCAGTAACTGCAGTGGCGCCTTGCTCCTTGTTTCCCCTCCTTATCCAGAGCACCACATGGTCATTTGGACGGGCACCATCGTCGGTGGTGACGTGTCCCACCGACGCCGACAGCTTCTGCGGTGGTGGAGCCACCCGTGGCGGCCAGCAGGGATCAACTCCAGCTTTCGGCGCCGTCCAGCACCGCCCAAGCCACCCGAGGCCTCCGCGTGGCCGTCTGCTTGCCTGCGCACGCTGCCGCACCGTTGCCGTGGCCTGAGCAGCGCAGAGCGTGCTCCCTGCCGCCGACGAGCTCCATGCACCGTTGCATTCTGAACTTGGAGTATCAACCAAGGCATGCCAAGCTTAGCACTGGAACGGAACCATTAGACCCTCACGGTGATGCCTAGCCCCCTCAACCACCTGACCGACCTCTGCCCCGCTGTAATTGTCCCCGGAGTTATCCCGTTCACGGCCACCGACTCGGATCAGCTATAAAAGGAGCCCTCGGGCTCGTTCTCGACCCCGCACCACACCTCCACCGCACCAGAGCCCCGCCTAGCCGCTAGGAGGACCCCGAGCAGGTCTCCTTCCCCGACTCCGGCCGCCCCGATCCGCCTCGGGCTCCGGCTCGATCTACTCAGGTGAGGCCATCCCCGCCTCCCAAAACGCATCAGCAACCCTCTGGTGCACCCAATACTCTAACCTGAGCCTCAATACAACCTTTGCAGCCCTCCCCGACGAGATCCACCAACGCCCGAACCACCGTCTGCCGGAGTTGAGGCCACCGTCGACGTGGTGCCTGTCGATGACCAAATCTACCACCCATAGGTGCGGAAGGACCCAAGGAACCCGTAGGTACCCTCCTTTTTCCCTACCTCGCCGTGGATCGCCGCCGGCAACCACTGCGGCCTTCGGGCGCCGGCGACTCTGTTTCAGCGTTTAAACCTGACGGGTGGGACCCCCCTGTCAGCCTTTTCTTCTTTTTGAACAATTTTATGAAAACACCTTCGGGCAAAGTACGTGTTCCCTCTAGGTTAGGGTATTTTCAAACGAAGAGTTTTCTGTTTTTCTACGCTAGCCCCTGGAAACTTTCTGTTTCATCACAGATAAGTCCCTGGACTAAAACTTTAATAACTTTGAAACAGAAAATGATTTTTGATTAATTCTTTTTCTGTCATCTTTATTTTTCTGTCTAGTTTTTTATCAGATTTATTTGAAAAATATTTGGAACACTTTTTGTGCACACACGGTATTTATGTTAGTGTGTATTTTCTTTATACCGTAGATACCGGAGGAGGTGACGGAACCGTGAACTTCACCGAGCTAGACTCCGACTACTCCGAACCAGGCAAGCATGTTTGAACCTTTGATATGATGAGTGTTTTGCATGTTTGCATTGAGTAGTTAGTTCATGGCATGTTTATATGCATAGCAGTAAGTGTTATATTGCATGCAAAGCTGATGCAAGTGAGCTTCGAAACTCCATATGTTATTTGATGTGAGTTTACATGATCATGTGGTGACATGAGAGGTGGTAAGATGGCAGTGTTGAAGCATGCTAGTCTTATGCGAAACCATCTTACTCCAGTGTCAACGTGGGTCAAGTCACGTTACCATCCATTTCTTTTTGTGCTACCACATGTTTTCTGCAAAGAATATGGTTCAGTAAGTTGCAAACCGCTTTCCTCGTACACACCAAATAGAGAGGCCGTGATGAGGGTTCCATAGCCCTGGATTAAAGCCAGTCATCCGGTCAGGGGGCATGGGTGTTTCCGGTTGGGACCGAGAGGGGGGCACCCCTTAGAGCGCGTGAATATAAATTTGATCCCATGCTATTCGAGGTTGTGGCCTCCCCGTCTCAAAGTTTTCTTGAACGTGGCCTAGGGTGATTCCTGGCATCGTGAGGTGGAATGGGTTTGTACTGGTTAGATGTGTTTCTACCGAAATACTGTAAACGGAAATAGTCCTTCGTGACTACTGAAATCCGTTGGCTGTGGTTAAATAGTGCAAACTCTGCAGAGTCAAAATCATTCGAGTAACCGTGTCTATGGTCAAGGACTGTGTTCAACCTATCTTTGTTAGTCTCAGTGTTAGTCTCAGTGACAAATCCCCGGTGAACAAACATGAGTGTAAGTCCGGCTAAATGATTACTCATGTGGATGGACTAACCCGTTTATTATTACGTATTGAGTATTTCCTTGGAGTGATTTAACTTCATGAATTTATTGAATATGAATGATGAAATATAAGCCATTTCTGTGATGTCGCTCAGACGTCCGACTGTGGCACTCTTGTTATTTACTTTCAATATAAGCCCTTTATGTGATGTCGCTCAGATGTCCGACTGTGGCACACCTGCTATTTACTTTCGATATAAGCCCTTTACGTGATGTCGCTCAGATGTCCGACTGTGGCATCACTATTATTTAGTTTCATTATAAGCCCTTTCCGAGATGTCGCGTAGACGTCGGACTGTGGCATCACTGTTATTTATTTTCATTATAAGCCCTTTTCGAGATGTCGCGTAGACGTCCGACTGTGGCACACACTGTCATTTACATTTCAATATAAGCCCTTTATGTGGTGTCGCTCAGACGCCCGACTGCGGTATGTTAATTTATTTTTACCTTTCGAGGCGTCGCTTCAGACACCCGATCGGGTTTCGGCTATTTTTCGGGATTTCGGGAAGACTACCGCCTGACTTCCTTTTTATTTAACATGCCATGCAAAATTTATTATTTGAGTGTGCATTGCTAACCACTCATGTGCATCATGTTTGCATTTGTTATATCTTATGTCCGATCTGTCTTGCGAGTACATTCAAAGTACTCACCTAGCTTGTTGATTTGGCCAAATGTTGACGAAGGCGATCTCATGGATGAAGAGTACGATAGCGAGTCCGACGCCTAGAGGAGTCCCAGTCAGTCCCGTGCGATCCTGGAATCGATCACTTGTATCATATATGCTTCCGCTACCCGAATAATATCCTCGAGTCTCACATCAACGCTCGATGAGCTGCAAGATTAGGAGCCACGTCACCCACTTCACTGTGACATATCCACCACCACTTTTACTGCGAGTCAGTAGTATGCCACCACACCCTTGTGTCATATCCGCCCTTATGTATAATATTGGCATGCTTGTAATAAATTGTTGAGCAACCTCGGCTCAACCCTGTATAATATTTAGTACTGCTGGATTTCTGCATCAAGGATTTGTCCACCAGTAAGGAGGATTTTCCTATACTGGTCTATATAAAGGTCGGTTTCTCAATAAGTCTTTTATTGGAAAACCGGTCGTGACATCCTCTCGAGTGCCATTCCTGACCGATGTGGGCCCTGACCGGTGACCGGGACCATATGAGGCTTCAGGAGACGGAACTAGCACCAGAAACGCTGAGGACAATGCTTGAGGTCTTGGCTGGCGACCCCTCACTGGGCGATATATGACACGGGGGTAGCCTCCTGTATCTCTGCTTGAACAGGGCTGAGTTTGCGGGGTAGATGCCTCTCTTCGATGAATGGGGATTGCGTCCGGCTGGCCTTGCAGGGCATCGTGAGAATCCTGCCACCGTGGCTCCCTTCCTCGCCGCCAGCACCGATCTTAACCCAAGAGTGGGCGCAGGGAGGCGAGCATCGCTTGAGGCTGGAGGCTCGGGTGTCGTGGTGCCGACACCGCACGGGGTTCCCGAAGCGTCATCCTACGGAGCTTGTGAAGCCCGCCCTGAGGTGGTCGTTGATGGAGGGATGCAGCCCGCGGCTCCCGAGGCCGGAGCTCCTGAGGCCTCGGCAGGCCATCAGGAGGTGGTGCTTGATCGCTCCCCTCAGCCTGGCGCCTCTGAGGTCGGCCACCTGGGTACTCCTCCGTCCGTTCCGTGTGTTGGGCCTCACGTGAAGCGCCTGGGTCGGTTCCGCGTGGACGTCGCCGCACTCCGCAAGAGGAAGGAGTCTTTGAGTTGCAATGGTCACACCTTCCGACCATTGAAGCATAGGAAGTACTTCGCCATAGATGAGTAAGTACCTTCCCATTTTAATTCCTCAATTGCTGCTTCCCTTTTTGACCGTGGCTCTTCAGGATCCCTCCTGCCAAGCCTGCGGAGTCTCCCAAGAAGCAACCTCATCTGGCCTTGCTTTCATCGCTGGCCTTGAGCATCCCAAGCCTGCACGCTGCCCCTGACGCGGGGTCAGCCGGTGAACCAAGCCTGCCCGCAAGGTGCCTTGAGCCTATGCCCTTGCCACCTTTTCTTCGCAACCCTTCCTAGAGAGTAATCAGCTTGCCCAGGGCTCCTTCTCTCGTTATGGACATCGAGTGGTTGGCGTTGATCCTTGGATCTTCTTTAGGGGATGAGCCTGCCCCGGTCCGAGTCCCTTGCGGGGCCCGGCCAGCGACCGTGGGGGCGCCAGTCCCCAACCCCCTGCTGAGGAGGGGCGAACCGCTTCAGGGACCGCCGACAGCACCAGATACGGAGGACGACATCGACAGCGTGCCGCACGAATGGAGCGTCGTTCTCCGCGAGTTCCTCCAGAAGGCGATGGACGCGATGGGCCAGCTTGGTGAAGAGCTTCCGGACGTGGACGCGCGCCTTGAAGCTGAGGGCCTGCGGCTGATTGGGGAGCGATGCAAGCTGAAGGTGGCCATCAACCTCGTGCGCCACCAGCGCGAGCTTTACAACGCGGAGGCCGAGGCGTCCCTTGCGGCCTCGCGAGAGGCCTGCTCCCGAGCTTTGGAGGAGGCTCGGGAAGCATATTTTTGCCGCGAGATCGCGGAGAAGCGCATGTGGGAGCTCCAAGCCTGAAGCGCCTCCCTGGAATAGCACGTGGAGCTGTGCCAGGCCGCCCTTGCATCGCTGAAGGGGACGCCTATCGAGGAAGAAGAGCTCCGTAGGCATGAGGAGGCGCTGACGGTGGAGGCCGCCGAGCGCAATCTTGATCTTGAGCGGCTGGAGACGAGGGAGCGCCAAGTTACCCAGGCAGAGGATGAGGTTGGCGCGCGCGAGGCTCCAGTCCAAGAAGAGGTCGACCGCCCCGTGGCGGAAGCTCGTGCAGATCTTGTGCACATGTATGACCAGAAGCTGGAGCTGATTGAAGCCGAAGCCGTGGGCAGGACTGCCGCTCTTAGGTCCAAGCTGGCTGAAGCAGAGCGACGCGTAGAGGTTGCCGCAGCCGCCCTGGTCTCGGCGCAGACTGAGTTGGCCTCCGCCCGTGCTGAGCTGCTTCCTCTCCAGCAGCGGGTTGATGACGCCGAATCCATCGCGCGGCAGAACAAAGAGGAAGTGCTTGAACGTCAGACACTGGAGCACATGCACGGCCCCATGCTTCAGGTAACTCAGGAACAGGGCCAATGCGGCCCTGGGCAAGATCTGTGAGGAGAATGCCCCGCATCCCCGCGCTACCAACTACGCCAGTCATCTCCGCTTCTTCACTGATGTGGTGACGCGCTTGGAGAACCGCTCCCAGAGAGCTAACCGGCTTGTCAAGGAGAGGAGCCGTAGCCTGCTTGGATGCGCATTCTCTCGTATCTTCAGCCATCTTCAGAACATCGATCCCCACTTTGACTTCGATGCCGTCATCGCCCCGGTACCCGAGGCCATCCAGGGCGACCTAGCGCGGTGTGTGGAGGACAACATGGATGCGCTAGTTAGGGCCTTTGCTTCTAACAACAACGGGGTGATAGTTGCGTCGGATGGCAGCGACATGGTCAATGGTGGTGACGGTGGCGCCAGTGATGGTGATGCCAGCGACAGTGACAACGACGCCAGCGATGCGTCGGGAGGGGACCCGGAGGATGCGGTGAGATGTCTGATTGACCCGTGTTCCTCTGCTGTTTATCCTGCACACAAAAGCTCGGGCATGGCCCCAAAGGTTGTAAGAGCATTTTGGGAGGGGAAGCCCCTCATGTAAAAAGATTGTCGTCCATGTGCTTTTTAGGAGTGATGCTGAGCATGCGCCTACATGATTCTACGGGCCCTGCGGTGAGCTTGTTGTGGTTTACCTTTAGCCAGGACAAATGTTGAACAGACTTGCGAGACCGTGAGCCCCCGAGTGTCCCCTGAGGGGCCTGTTGTCTAGGTCGGGAAGGCCTCACGAGAGCGAGTGCTGACCGCAATACGGCATGCGCGCGTGTGCTTTGCCCAGCCCCGCCCGTGAGAGGCTCGCAAGGGGGAGGTAGCTAGTGCGAATTCCAAATCAGGGTAGAAACCAGAACACAAGAAATCACACGAGCGAGAAAAGACACCCCCTGCATACGCAAATGCAAATTCAACTTCAACTTAAATCCAAAGCAAGGAAGCTCGACCACAGAAAGGGAGGCAAAAAGCAAAAGGCCGCGTCCAGCACCTAGTCTAGTCTTTGACGTCTTCTCACCAGCGCGGAGCTAAGTGCTGCCACTGGGCGTGGGAGGGAGCCCACGAGGCCCGAGGGTAGCTCTACGGAGACTCCGGGGCATGTACAGTCCCAACTCATTATTACGTGAGAGTGTCACGGGCGGCGAGCTTCACAGGCACTGGGCCTTCTTCATAGGCACCGGGCCTTGCTTCATATCGCCAGATGAGGGCCCCGCCTTGCGCCACCCTCGGCCACCATTGACGGCGGCCGGAGACCAAGGACGACGCCAATGGGGCAAAGGGGACGCCAGCGGTTCCCTAGGCGACCACGGGTCCTCTGCCGGGGGCAGGCTTTGCAGCACCTCCCCGGCAGAGGGCCTACCTCCGGGGGTTGCCTTGCTCCGCGCGCCATGGAGAGGGGCCTGGCTCCCGACCCCTCTCTTGCAGCCCCTAGTGCGCTCCTCCTGGCGGAGGGGTGGCTGCTGAGCTGGAGCAGCCGCCCGCTTTAGTGACCTGAACCTCCTGCGACCCATGGTTAGCGTAAGCTTGCTAATGAGGAATTAGCATTACCCGGTAGCTGCTGCTGTCAGCATGGTTGGTGAGGCTTCCTTGAGGCTCCTGAAAAGGCTCGGCTTCTTGTGTCTCTTCCTCCCAGCCTGACCCAAGGAACGAGATAGGGTTGTCTTCCAGCGCGTACTCCCTGTTCACCGTGCGGGGCACGTAAGCCTCCGAGGTCGCCGCCTCAAAGACTTTGCCATTGTGCCCCACGCTCGATGTGGCTTGGCCTAACGCACCGTCTCGAGGATGGTAGGGTGGCGGCCCTCCCGGGCCGTAGATGGTGATGCGTATGCCCTCGTTCATCAGAGGTGGTGCTGGTGCGGCATGGCGTCCGGCGCTGATGGTTGAGCTGGTGTCGATGAAGCCCTGGGGCGCGCAGGCACGGAGGGGCCGTTGCGTGATCCGACCGGGGCCTAGGTGGAAGCTGGAAACAGAAGTGCGTCGCCCCCGAGGCCGCGACATCTAGGAGCTCGGCAACACGCTCCAGCAACACGTCTCGGCCGCCCTCCTGCAACCTGCACCGCAGCATCTCCCAAGCCACAGTGAGCGCGGCCCTCATGTTCGCTTGTTCTCGTCGGGTGTGCGGCACCATGGCCGCGACGTGGCTTGAGGCCCTTGCGGCTGATCGCACTTGCCGCGGAGTAAGTGCAGGCAGTGCTTGACCGTGTCGCCCGTGCCCTATAGCGTTCTGTGGTGCGCGGGCTACTTGGGGTGTGGAGTTGAGGTCACCTTGGGCAGGCGGTGTGGCGAGGGCTGGCCACGCCGCCCAGTGGTCGGTATTGGTCGTCGATTTGCCGGATATGGATGCGACGAAGCAGTGAACACAGATCGGCAGAAGGAAGGCTCTGGCGCACCCCTACCTGGCGTGCCAAATGTCGGATATCGGGTCCGGAAAAACCCTTAAGGTTCGAACTCTGGGGTGCACACGAAGATCTCTCCCTACCAAAACACACCCTCAGCCTCGCTGCGGTTCTAAGCTATATCGATGAGCAACACAAGAGACGCAAGGTTTATACTGGTTCGGGCCACCGTTGTGGTCTAATACCCTAATCTAGTGTGTGGTGTGGTGGATTGCCTCTTGGGCTGATGATGAGGAAGAACAGCCTCGCGAGGAGAGGTGTTCTTGGGCTGGTGTGGCGTGCGGATGAACTTAACTTGCCCTTCTACTGTGGTGGCTAGCTCTATTTATAGAGGTCCTAGTCCTCTTCCCAAATATTGAGCGGGAAGGGATCCAACAACGGCCATCTTGAAAGGGGACAACTAGTACAAGCTATCCTGACTAAAGGTAGTCTTCGCTTGCCGAAGGTGCTGGTGATGACGCCATCTTAGGCTCCATGGTGACCTCCATCCTGCCGTCCTGCTGGTCTTGGTCTCAAGGTATGTACTTTGTGAAAGTCCTATCAAGCATGCTGATCTATCTCTATAGATCTTGATGCCCAATATATAAGCAGCTTCACCAAGGTATTTCATTGAAAAACTTTTATTCAAGTATCCTTTTATGCTATCTAGAAATTCTATATCATTTCCAATCAACAATATGTCATCCACATATAATATTAGAAATGCTATAGAGCTCCCACTCACTTTCTTGTAAATACAGGCTTCTCCGAGAGTCTGTATAAAACCATATGCTTTGATCACTTCATCAAAGCGTATATTCCAACTCCGAGATGCTTGCACCAGTCCATAAATGGATCGCTGGAGCTTGCACACTTTGTTAGCACCTTTAGGATCGACAAAACCTTCTAGTTGCATCATATACAATTCTTCTTTAAGAAATCCATTAAGGAATGCAGTTTTGACGTCCATTTGTCAGATTTCATAATCATAAAATGCGACAATTGCTAACATGATTCAGACAGACTTAGGCATCGCTACGGGTGAGAAAGTCTCATCATAGTAACTTCTTGAACTTGTCGAAAACCTTTTGCAACAAGTCGAGCTTTATAGACAGTAACATTACCATCAACATTAGTCTTCTTCTTGAAGATCCATTTATTCTCTATGGGTCGCCGATCATCGGGCAAATCCATCAAAGTCCACACTTTGTTCTCATACATGGATCCTATCTCAGATTTCATGGCCTCATGCCATTTATTGGAATCTAGGCTCATCATAGCTTCTTTATAGTTTGTAGGTTCGTCATGATCAAGTAACATGACTTCCAGAACATGATTGCCGTACCACTCTGGTGTGGATCATGCTCTAGTTGACCTACGAGGTTCTGTAGTAACTTAATCTGAAGTGTCATGATCATCGTCATTAATTTCCTCTCTAGTTGGTGTAGGTATCACGGGAACGGATTTCTCGGATGAGCTACTTTCCAAATTTAGAGAAGGTACACTTACCTCATCAAGTTCTACTTCCCTCTCACTCACTTCTTTCGAGAGAAACTCCTTCTCTAGAAAGGTTCCATTCTTGGCAACAAAGATCTTGCCTTCTTATCTGTGGTGGAAGGAGTACCCAATTGTTTCTTTAGGGTATCCTATGAAGATGCACTTCTCTGATTTGGGTTCGAGTTTATCAGGTGAAGCCTTTTGACATAAGCATCGCACCCCCAAACTTTAAGAAACGCCAGCTTAGGTTTATTGCCAAACCACAGTTCATACGGTGTCGTCTCGATGGATTTTGATGGTGCCCTACTTAACGTGAATGCAGCTATCTCTAATGCATAACCACAAAATGATAGTGGTAAATCGGTAAGAGACATCATAGATCGCACCATATCTAATAAAGTACAGTTATGACGTTTGGACACACCATTACACTATGGTGTTCCAGGTGGCGTGAGTTGTGAAACTATTCCACATTGTTTTAAATGAAGGCCAAACTCGTAACTCACATATTCTCCTCCACGATCAGATCGTAGAAACTTTATTTTCTTGTTACGATGATTCTCCACTTCACTCTGAAATTCTTTGAACTTTTCATATGTTTCAGACTTGTGTTTCATTAAGTAGATATACCCATATCTTCTCAAATCATCTATGAAGGTTAGAAAATAACGATACCCGCCACGAGCCTCAACAATCATCGTACCGCATACATCCGTATGTATTATTTCCAATAAGTCATCAACTCGTTCCATTGTCCCGGAGAACAGAGTTTTAGTCATCCTTCCCAAGAGGCACGGTTCGCAAGTATAAAATGATTCATAATCAAGTGATTCCAAAAGTCCATCTGCATGGAGTTTCTTCATGCGCTTTACACCGATATGACCTAAACGGCAGTGCCACAAATATGTTGCACTATCATTATCAACTTTGCATCTTTTGGCACCAATATTATGAATATGTGTATCACCATGATCGAGATTCAACAGAAATAGACCACTCTTCAGGGGTGCATGACCATAAAAGACATTACTCATATAAATAGAACAACCATTATTCTCTGATTTAAATGAATAATCGTCTAGCATTAAACAAGATCCAGATATAATGTTCATGCTCAATGCTGGCACCAAATAACAATTATTCAGGTCTAAAACTAACCCCGAAGGTAGATGTAGAGGTAGCGTGCCGATGGCGATCACATCGACCATGGAACCATTCCCGACGCGCATCGTCACCTCATGCTTAGCCAATCTTTGTTTAGTCCATTGTCCCTGTTTTGAGTTACAAATATGAGCAACGGAACCGGTATCAAATACCCAGGCACTACTATGATAATTAGTAAGGTACACATCAATAACATGTATATCAAATATACCTTTGTTCACTTTGCCATCCTTCTTATCTGCCAAATACTTGGGGCAGTCCCGCTTCCAGTGACCAGTCCCTTTGCAGTAGAAGGACTCAGTTTCAAGCTTGGGTCCAGCTTTGGGTTTCTTCCCGGGAGTGACAATTTGCTTGCCATTCTTCTTGAAGTTCCCCTTCTTTCCCTTGCCCCTTTTCTTGAAACTAGTGGTCTTGTTAACCATCAACACTTGATGTTCCTTCTTTATTTCTACCTCCGCAGCTTTGAGCGTTGCGAAGAGCTCAGGAATAGTCTTCTCCATCTCTTGCATATTATAGTTCATCACGAAGCCTTGATAGCTTGGTGGTAGTGATTGAAGAACTCTGTCGATGACACAATCATCTGGAAGATTAACTCCCAGCCGAGTCAAGTGATTATGATATCCAGACATTCTGAGTATGTGTTCACTCACAGGACAGTTCTCCTCCATCTTGCAGTTATATAACTTGTTGGACACTTCATATCTCTCAACTCGGGCATTTGCTTGAAATATTAAGTTCAACTCCTGGAACATCTCATATGTTCCATGACGTTCAAAACGTCTTTGAAGTCCCGATTCTAAGCCGTAAAGCATGGCACACTGAACTATCGAGTAGTCATCAGACCGAGCTTGCCAGACATTCATAACGTTAGCTTCTACTCCTACAACAGGCCTTTCACCTAGCGGTGCATCAAGGACATAAATCTTTTGTGCATCAATGAGGATAATCCTTAAGTTACGGACCCAGTCCGTGTAGTTGCTGCCATCATCTTCCAACTTAGCTTTCTCTAGGAACACATTAAAATTCAAAGGAATGGTAGCACAGGCCATTGATCTATAATAACATAGACATGCAAAATAACTATCAGGACTAAGTTCATGATAAATTAAGTTCACTTAATCATATTACTTAAGAACTCCCACTTAGATAGACATCCCTCAAGTCATCTAAATGACACATCCAAATCAACTAAACCATGTCCGATCATCACGTGAGATGGATAGTCATTAATGGTGAATATCTCTATGTTGATCATATCTACTATATGATTCACATTCGACCTTTCGGTCTCCAGTGTTCCAAGGCCATGTCTGTACATGCTAGGCTCATCAAGTTTAACCCGAGTCTCCTGCATGTGCAAAACTGGCTTGCACCCATTGTATGTGAATGTAGAGCCTATCACCCCGATCATCACATGGTGTCTCAACACGAAGAACTTTCGCAACGGTGCATACTCGGGGAGAACACTTATACCTTGAAATTTAGTTAAGGGGTCATCTTATAATGCTACCACCGTACTAAGCAAAATAAGATGCATAAAGATAAACATCACATGCAATCAAAATATGTGACATGATATGGCCATATCATCTTGTGCTTTTGATCTCCATCTCCAAAGCAACGTCATGATCTCCATCGTCACCGGCTCGACACCTTGATCTCCATCGCAGCGTCGTGGTCATCTCGCCAACTATTGCTTCTATAACTATCTCTACCGCTTAGTTATATAGTAAAGCAATTACATGGCGTTTGCATTTCATACAATAAAGTGACAACCATAAGGCTCCTTCCAATTGCCGATAACTTTTACAAAACATGATCATCTCATACAACAACGTATATCACATCATGTCTTGACCATATCACATCACAACATGCCCTGCAAAAAAAAGTTAGAAGTCCTCTACTTTGTTGTTTCAAGTTTTACGTGGATGATACGGGCTTCTAGCAAGAACCGTTACCTACGGCACAAATCCACAACGGTGATTTATCAAGTTTGTTGTTTAACCTTCAACAAGGACCGGCCGCAGTCAAATTCGATGCAACTAAAATAGGAGAAATAGACACCCGCCAGCTACCTTTATGCAAAACTAGTTGCATGTGTGTTAGTGGAACCGGTCTCATGAACGTGGTCATGTAAGGTTGGTCCGGGCCACTTCATCCAACAATACCGCCGAATCAAAATAAGACATTGGTGGTAAGCAGTATGACGATCACCGCCCACAACTCTTTGTGTTCTACTAGTGCATATCATCTACGCATAGACCTGGCTCAGATGCCACTGGTGGGAACGTAGCATGGAATTAAAAAAATATCCTACGCTCATGCAAGATCTATCTAGGAGATGCATAACAACGAGAGGGGGAGAGTGTGTCCACGTACCCTCGTAGATCGTAAGCGGAAGCATTTGCCAACGCGGTTGATGTAGTCGAACTTCTTCTTGTTCCGACCGATCAAGTACCGAACGCACGGCACCTCCGAGTTTTGCACACGTTCAGCGAGATGACGTCCCTCGAGCTCTTGATCCGGCAGAGTGTTGAGGAAGTAGATGAGTTCCATCAGCATGACGGCGTGGTGATGATGATGTGGAGTGATCCGTGTAGGGCTTCGCCTAGGAAGCGGGCGCCGCACACGGCTAGGAATAGTTCATGTGTGTTCTAGGCGCCCCTCCCCACGTATATAAAGGAGGGAGAGGGAGAGAGGCAGCCCTAGGCGCGCCCAAGTAAGAGGAATCCTACTTGGGATCCTAGTAGGATTCGCCCCCCTTTCCTTTTACCAGAAGGGGAAAGAATGGAAGAGAGAGGGGGGGAGAAGGAAAGAGGGGGCGCCGCCCCCTCCTCCTAATCCTATTCAGCGTCCTTCCTTAGGGGGGGGGCACACCACCCCTATGTGGGCTGGTGTGCTCCCTCCTAAGTCCCATATGGCCCATATCTTCCCTCGGGGGGTTCCGGTAACCTCCCGATACTCCGATATGTACCCGATACATTCCGGAACACTTCAAGTGTCCGAATACTATCATCTAATATATCAATATTTACCTCTCGACCATTTCGATACTCCTCATAATGTCTGCGATCTCATCCGGGACTCAAAACAACATTCAGTCACAAAATCACATAACTCATATAATACAAATCGTCATCGAACGTTAAGCGTGCGGACCCTATGAGTTCGAGAACTATGTAGACATGACTGAGACACTTCTCTAGTCAATAAACAATAGCGGAACCTAGATGCTCATATTGTCACCCACATATTCTACGAAGATCTTTATCGGTCAAACCTTCATGACAACATACATTATTCCCTTTATCATCGGTATGTTACTTGCCCGAGATTCGATCGTCGGTATCTTCATACCTACTTTAATTTCGTTACCGACAAGTCTCTTTACTCGTTCTACACCCATCCAGGATACGGCAAGAGCATGATCTTTTTCAACTAAGTTCCTCTCTTTTACAGACAAGAGCACGATCTTTTTCAACTAAGTTCCTCTCTTTTATAGATAAACAAAGTATAATTTAGAAAATGGGTAGAATTGAGCTTTATTTTCTCTTGTTGTACATGCGCGGAGCCCCTTGTATGTTTACGCCGGACTCGTCTAGCCATGTTCAGGGTCTGAACGACCTGTTTAGGTGCTTTGATTAGTGAGGCCGGTTTAATGTGTGGTTGTCAAGGCAGCCGCACAGTCTTCCGCGCTCGAGGAACACTCGATATTTCCTTTTGATGAGATGATGCCTCGTGGACCGGGCATTTTAAGCGTAAGGGTTGCATAATGTGGTATTGCGTTAAAGCGGGCGAAAGCTTCGTGTACCAGTAGTGCTTGATAGCTACTTGTAAATGGGGCAATGTGGAAGGTTAGCTTTTTGTGACGGAAGTTGTCGGGGGAGCTGAACATAACTTCCAACAGGAGAGAACCCATACAATGGGTATCTGGGTGTGACGCCCGGGTAATTAAGCTACAGTGATCCTCTGCTAATGGTGCCACGTCACCTCGTTTATAGTTGCTGATCTCGAGTTAGTTCGAAACCGATTCAAATTCAAATTCAAAAATAGGCAAACAATAAAAGTTTTCAAATATTAAAACTAAAATGTTCGGAGTGAACCAAATATTGCATAGATAATTATGGTGGAGCAACCAAACTTTGATAAAATGTTTAAAGGCCCTAAAACAATTAAAACAATAGTGAAGACAATTAAACAAAGGCCTATTGAATTTATAAAATGCTAACACTATTTTATTATGCGTTAAGAATTAATCTCGTAGTAGTTTATTGGTTAATACAAATTAGGCACTAGTGGTAATTTTATAAAACTAAAATAAAAGAAAACAGAAAAGAAATAGAATAAAAACAAAAGAAGAAAAGGAAACAGAACCAAAAAAAAGGAAAAAGAGAAAGAACCCCCCCTCCCCCACTGGGCCACAGCCCAGCTGGCCTCTGGGCCAACCAGGCCGGCCCAGCCGGCGCCTACTAACCCCCTCCCCCAAACCCTAACCCATTCCCCACTTCACCCCCACTCCCCACGATCTCCACCCTCTCCTCCAGCGCCGCCAGGGGAGAGCCCCGCGC
>NC_041393.1:348781858-348789289 GCF_002162155.2 Triticum dicoccoides | reverse complement strand
GGCAACTCGCGCGTGAGCCCCCGACGCGGCCTCGTCCCCTGCTGCTCGCCTGCAACTGCTATCGCTGTTGCTTCGCTTGCTGTTGCCTACTATCGAGCGCCTCCCCCTACCACCTCCAGCCGCACCCCCCTGCGCCCGCTCCACCCAGCCGGTCCGCGGCCACCCCTTCGCCGCCTCCCCTGGTCCTGGCCGCCGGCGTGCTCCGTGTGCGTGCCCAGCGCCCCTCGGGCACGCGCCTGTTCGGGCCATGCCCATTAGCCACGCGCCCAGCGCCCGTTAGGCTAGATGGGCCACTGCCATTCAGGCCCCACGGCCCCAGAACGTTTTATATAAAAAAAGGAATTAAAATTAATAATAATAAAAATAATTAATTAATTAAGGAATTAATTAAGTTAATTAATCATAATTAGATTAATCAAATTAACTAATTAGTCTAATTAAACTGTGATTAGTTTAGCTAAAACCTGATTAGCCTAAACAGGGTATGACAGGTGGGCCCCACTGGACCCACACGTCAGTTTGACCAGTCAACGCCCCTGTTGACTGCTGACGTCATGCTGATGTCATGATGACGTCAGCAAACACTGTTTTGGATAAGGTTGGATTTAAATGAATAAATAAAATCAGAAAATGATTTAAATCTTTAGAAAATCATATCTTTTAATCCGTAATTCGGATGAAAATAATTTCAACATGAAAGTTGCTCAGAACGATGAGACAAACCCGGCTACGTAGCCCGTTCGTCCACCACGCACCCCTAACATATCAAACTCGCAACTTTCCCCCTCCGGCTCCTCTGCCCGAAAACACGAAACACCGGGGATATTTTCCCGGATGTTTCCCCCTTCACCGGTATCGCCCATCCCTACGTTAGGTCATACCTAGCACCGCGTATTGCCGCGTCTTGCTTTGTGTTGCATTTGATTGCTCTATTATTTATTGTGTTCCCCCTCCGTTACTCCTTTCCGGTAGACTCCGAGACCGACGCTGCTGCTGCCCAGTTCGACTACGGAGTTGACGACCCCTCTCTCTTGCCAGAGCAACCAGGGAAGCCCCCCCCTTGATCACCAGATATCGCCTATTCTATTCTATACTGCTTGCATTAGAGTAGTGTAGCATGTTACTGCTTTCTGTTAATCCTATTCTGATGCATAGCCTGTCATTGCTGCTACAGTCATTGATACCTTACCCGCAATCCTAAATGCTTAGTATAGGATGCTAGTGTTCCATCAGTGGCCCTACACTCTTGTCCGTCTGCCATGCTATACTACTGGGCTGTGATCACTTCGGGAGGTGATCACGGGCATATACTATATACTTTACACGGTTACATTACCTGTGATACTGTTCGGAGTTGGGGGCTGAAAGGACAGGTGGCTCCATCCCGGTAGAGGTGGGCCTGGGTTCCCGACGGCCCCCGACTGTTACTTGTGGCGGAGCGGCAGGGCAGGTTGAGACCACCTAGGAGACAGGTGGGCCTGGCCCTGTTCGGCGTTCGCGGATACTTAACACGCTTAACGAGATCTTGGTATTTGATCTGAGTCTGGCTATGAGCCTATACGCACTAACCATCTACGTGGGAGTAGTTATGGGTATCCCGACGTCGTGGTATCAGCCGAAGCACTTCAGACGTCAGCGACGGAGCGGCGCGCGCCGAATTGGACTGGAACGCCACTAGGCTAGGTCTGCTTTCGCCCGCCCACGCAACGTGCAGGTGTGCTCAGGGCGATGGGCCCAGACCCCTGCGCTCTTAGGTTTAGACCGGCGTGCTGGCCTCTCTGTTTTGCCTAGGTGGGGCTGCGACGTGTTGATCTTCCGAGGCCGGGCATGACCCAGGAAAGTGTGTCCGGCCAAATGGGATCAAGCGTGTTGGGTTATGTGGTGCACCCCTGCAGGGAAGTTAATCTATTCGAATAGCCGTGATCTTCGGTAACAGGACGACTTGGAGTTGTAACTTGACCTTATGACAACTAGAACCGGATACTTAATAAAACACACCCTTCCAAGTTCCATAGACAACCCGGTGATCGCTTTTCCGCAGGGCGACGAGGAGAGGATCGCCGGGTAGGATTATGCTATGCGATGCGACCGGAGATGCGCTTGGAGATGCTACCTGGATATGCTACTTGGAGATGCTACATGGAGGACTTCAATCTACTCTCTTCTACATGCTGCAAGACGGAGGCTGCCAGAAGCGTAGTCTTCGACAGGATTAGCTATCCCTCTCTTATTCTGGCATTCTGCAGTTCAGTCCACTGATATGGCCTCTTTACACATATACCCATTCATATGTAGTGTAGCTCCTTGCTTGCGAGTACTTTGGATGAGTACTCACGGTTGCTTTCTTCCCCCTTTTTTCCCTTTTCCTTTCTTTCTGGTTGTCGCAACCAGATGCTGGAGTCTAGGAGCCAGACGCCACCGTCGACGACGACCCCTACTACACTGGAGGTGCCTACTACTATGTGCTGCCCGCTGATGACGACCTGGAGTAGTTTAGGAGGATCCCAGGCAGGAGGCCTGCGCCTCTTTCGATCTGTATCCCAGTTTGTGCTAGCCTTCTTAAGGCAAACTTGTTTAACTTATGTCTGTACTCAGATATTGTTGCTTCCGCTGACTCGTCTATGATCGAGCACATGTATTCGAGCCCTCGAGGCCCCTGGCTTGTATTATGATGCTTGTATGACTTATTTATGTTTTAGAGTTGTGTTGTGATATCCTCCCGTGAGTCCCTGATCTTGATCGTACACATTTGCGTGCATGATTAGTGTACGATTGAATCGGGGGCGTCACAAGTTGGTATCAGAGCCGACTGCCTGTAGGAATCCCCCTTTCCAACTCCTTGGCCGAAGTTGAGTCTAGTCATTGCAAAACTTTTACTAACTTGGCTGTGTGCCTTACGGGCCCACGTCGCCATTGGGTCGTAGTAGGATCTTTTATTCCTCGACCTATGCTCTGGGACTCTGACATCTCTTCTATTCGGGTTAAACGATTTTTACTAAAATTTGACTTTAGGTTCTCAAAAATACTTTCTCCCGGAGAGCCCCTTCAGTCCAGGTGATCGCCGGCTACACCAGAAGATTTCGAAGTTACTCGCCGAAACTCTTTTGAGACTTTGTGCCCGTTGCCTTTGCAATTCCCTACCATCGAAATATCCCTATGGATAAATACATACACTTGACGTTCTTACTTTTATTCTCAGTTGATCTTGTTATTACAAGATACCTCAAAATTCTCTCTATTGATCCGAGAATATCTTGTGCCTACTGTCTTGCAATTCCTTGTCACCTGAATACCCCTATGGATAATTCTCGCACTTGTCGAGTAACCGCTTATCCCCAGTTGTTCATGTGTTTCACGAAAGTCTTCAAAATAATATTCGATCTTCCGAAAATCCTCTGGAGCCCTTGGCTCTTGAAATTCTTGCTTGCTTGCATTATGGTTAATCCCATAAGTCTCGTAGTCTTAATGACATTCCTTGTCATTATCATTTTGAGTCTGTTGACTCAATATTCTGCGAATACACGCAATCATCATTGATCCTTATAAATTACCTTTCCGGTTGAGCTTCCATTCTTTTAACTGGAATTGGTTCTCGACCAATCCAATTGTCGTCGATTGTACCCTAAGGCTATTCAACTTATCCATCCCTAATCAGAGCATTGCTTTTGATCCCTTGATTTGGAAATCATAATTCCTTCACATTTGACAATTGAGTTAGTCAGTTGTTTCTATAATCTGATCTCCTTGCATTCTTCTTCCTCTAGTTGAGTACCGATACTCGTATCAGATCCTTTGTGGACCATCAAGTCCTTTATTGGATTGTTATCCGACAGTGTCCTTCACATTTGATCACCTTGTGAGTTCTTCCCCTGATACCTAATGCCTTTGTTAAGTTGTATCCTCCGCTTGGCCAACCATACTCTGCTTTCGGGCTTGTGTTATTTACTCTTGAAACTTGTGGTATATGTTTCTAAGAAGCCACTAAGGGTTGAACATATGCTTTCTCTAGACCGTGTGAACCCGAAAGTTTTCACGAGTCATACTCTTCTGGTGCTTCGCCAGATAAAATTTCAACACTGCAACTTAATCGAACGCGAGAAGTGGAGGAAAGGTTATGCATTGGAGAAGTGGGAGTCGACCTTGAACTTTGTGTTCATGCCCATGGACGCGATGTATATCCTATCATGGAAGCTTCTTGTAATAATAACTATTTCCTTGATAACTAACATATGTTATCTGTGAATTGATCCCTTGCAACCGTGGTTCCAACCATGATTGTTCTTCTTTGATTCCATTTCTCGGACAAGTTAAAACCATTGTCTTCTATGGATCAATACACCAGTCCAACCTTTACTTTGATCTTGTGTCGAGTATTACCCCCCCGGTATCTCGAGATTATCATGGAACTGCATAACTTTTTATGAGTTCTTCATCAAGTGCTACCTTCCCACCGATTCCAATTTTTTTGTGGGCTCTGAGTTATTGAACACTCAAAGACACCGATAACTGAACCGAGTCCGCTTTTCGGTTCAACAACTCTTCAGTAAGCTTCTATAAGTACGAGTTGGTACCCGATCACGCCATTCCTAGCCTGTTTGGCTATTATCACTGTCGTGACGATTCTAACTGTGCTACCGGGTCCTTATTCTCGGAGCACCAATTTTCGACGATGAACTAACCTTATGTCGATCCTCATCGCCATATCATTTCGCCTTGAACAACAAGCTTGGTTTCGAGTTTGTGTCGTAACTGTGGTTCCAATAACCTCTTGCTCATCATTCCTTTGACTTGATGTCGTCGCTGATTGACTACATCTGCATGAAATCTCTCGACAATTGTGTCGTGATCATCATCAACCTTATGAGCTCTTCCAGGATATGAATTGAATTAATAATGAGAAATACCATCCTTGCCCTCGATGATTGGTGTTATCAGCGACAACATTATTGCATTCCCTCCAACACAAAACTTGTTCTTGTATTGTGTTGTACCTTGAGTTCCTTGCTATCCAACTTATGTTATATTCTACCGCGGAGTATTACCATCTTTGATGTTAAGAATGTTGTGAGGATTGCTCCACCTCTTAAGAATTCTTGCTATAATGATACTTCTCACCATCACCATTCTTTCTTGGTCCTCGTGTTGATTCCAACCGGGGTACCCACAAGTGAACGGTGTTGTTTGGATTATGCACTTCTAGCAACCCTATTGCTTTGAAGTTAATGATCGATAGTTCATTCTAAGTCCTTCGCTAATTGAATCACCATTCTGACATTGGTCGTGCAACCCAATCCACATTTCGGGCGCACCTTTCAACCAATGTTTAATTGTGTATGTTTTCCTCGAGCATACTTCCTTATATCATTTGATCTGACAAATGTTATCTCCTTGTTCACCTAATGGTGGAAATCCATCTTTTGGGAATATCGGTGAATTGCCGTTGAGTTCACCAGACACCTCCTTGTCCTCTCCTTGGTTTAATGATGAACTATTGTTTCAGGAACCCGGTCCCATAGTTCATTTCCCGAGAATCTTACAATGTCATTTCGTCGATATGTGCCGCAGCTTTTCTTCTCGGACATCCTGAGTCTGAGGTATCCTGACACCAATCGGATCTGAATCTCGGTCAGATACGATGGTTGGGACATTTTCCAAGAGTTATGATGTTGATCCTTTGATGACCCGGTAACATGATGTCATGCCTGGCACCCCCCCCTCGGCTGGAGGACCAATCACTATAGATTCCTTTTCAGCAAGGTTATCCGTTCATCCATGGGGAAATTGTAAGACTTATTCTACAAGTTATTCCTGATGGATCCTTCGTGTTTCCAAAGTTTGATCTTCACCTGAAGACCATGTCAATTCTATCTCGAAGCATGTCTATGGTACTCCGATGTTTCAACAAGAACATTTGAAGCCCAATGCTAAACATTTCTTGCTCAATTATCCAAACACCGTTGTATGGATAATGTCATGAAAATTTCTCTCCCCTCACCTAGAGGCTTTTCTACTTAATATCATGTCATGGTTATCATGTTCTGCTTGTCCTTGGGAAGGATATACCCCTGAAATAGGTGTATAAACATTTTCCATTCCATTGTTCTATTTGATCTGATGATCACCTTTTCCTTTCCATTGTTTTGTTTAACCTTTCTTGTGATCTATATGATCTAAGCAGTAATGTTCTCCTGCTTATGTAAACCCCTCGGTGTACAACTCTGTCAGAAAGACCCTATTACTATTGTTGATGACATTCCGGTAACCACCGATGGACGAGAACCTTGCCTATTGGTCCGCCTCGTTCAACGAGCAGGAAAACGGTTCTCTTCGTCCCTCGCCCTTGGTATCGATGTTGTTGCTGACATATCTGACAGGCTACCCTTTGACACACCTTACTATCATGACCGTGCAAAATGTCGGCCCCCTTCCTACTTTCAACCACATGGTGGGCCCATAACCCACAGTTCCACAGGATCGAAACCTGACTCTCCTGCACCCCTATTACTAAAGTTAATCCTCACGCTTGGCTTCGTATGAAAGATCACGAGCCACCTTCCTAGTGATCTATTCTGGTATCAGACGCAATGCGTATCCCCGTTGCTCTGAACCCCCATTCACACTCTGTTTCAGGCAATGAACAACTGCCTATTCGCTTGAAACTTCTTATTGCACCGTCTTACTTTGCTCTCGATGTGTTTCATTTGTTCAACTCGAGAGATACTCATATGTTCATACTTGGGAAACCCCCAGAAGATTTTCCCTTGTAACATCCTATCGTCGTAGAGCTGCCCCTTACCTATTCGTAAGTACGATGGAGATCCCGAAGAAAGGATGACAAATTGATCATGGTGACTTGAAGCAGTGAAATGAAGACATCAACGAAAGGGACCAACCTCTTCGAAAGGGAAGCCAAGACCGAGAAGACTCGTTAGGTTTTTCGCTACCAACACCTTTGCCCCCTTACTCCACCGCTTAAATCTCGGGACGAGATTTCTTGTAGTGGAGGAGAATTGTGACGCCCGGGTAATTAAGCTACAGTGATCCTCTGCTAATGGTGCCACGTCACCTCGTTTATAGTTGCTGATCTCGAGTTAGTTCGAAACCGATTCAAATTCAAATTCAAAAATAGGCAAACAATAAAAGTTTTCAAATATTAAAACTAAAATGTTCGGAGTGAACCAAATATTGCATAGATAATTATGGTGGAGCAACCAAACTTTGATAAAATGTTTAAAGGCCCTAAAACAATTAAAACAATAGTGAAGACAATTAAACAAAGGCCTATTGAATTTATAAAATGCTAACACTATTTTATTATGCGTTAAGAATTAATCTCGTAGTAGTTTATTGGTTAATACAAATTAGGCACTAGTGGTAATTTTATAAAACTAAAATAAAAGAAAACAGAAAAGAAATAGAATAAAAACAAAA
>NC_041393.1:348743333-348781073 GCF_002162155.2 Triticum dicoccoides | reverse complement strand
ACTCGCGCGCGAGCCCCCGACGCAGCCTCGTCCCCTGCTGCTCGCCTGCAACTGCTATCGCTGTTGCTTCGCTTGCTGTTGCCTACTATCGAGCGCCTCCCCCTACCACCTCCAGCCGCACCCCCCTGCGCCCGCTCCACCCAGCCGGTCCGCGGCCACCCCTTCGCCGCCTCCCCTGGCCCTGGCCGCCGGCGTGCTCCGTGTGCGTGCCCAGCGCCCCTCGGGCACGCGCCTGTTCGGGCCATGCCCATTAGCCACGCGCCCAGCGCCCGTTAGGCTAGATGGGCCACTGCCATTCAGGCCCCACGGCCCCAGAACGTTTTATATAAAAAAAGGAATTAAAATTAATAATAATAAAAATAATTAATTAATTAATTAATTAATTAAGGAATTAATTAAGTTAATTAATCATAATTAGATTAATCAAATTAACTAATTAGTCTAATTAAGCTGTGATTAGTTTAGCTAAAACCTGATTAGCCTAAACAGGGTATGACAGGTGGGCCCCACTGGACCCACACGTCAGTTTGACCAGTCAACGCCCCTGTTGACTGCTGACGTCATGCTGACGTCATGATGACGTCAGCAAACACTGTTTTGGATAAGGTTGGATTTAAATGAATAAATAAAATCAGAAAATGATTTAAATCTTTAGAAAATCATATCTTTGAATCAGTAACTCGGATGAAAATACTTTCTACATGAAAGTTGCTCAGAACGACGAGACGAACCCGGATACGCAGCCCGTTCGTCCACCACACACTTCTAACATACCAAACACGCAACTTTCCCCCTCCGGTTCATCTGTCCGAAAACGCGAAACCCCGGGAATACTTTCCCGGATGTTTCCCCCCTTCAAGAACAATGGGAGCATTAACAAGCCTCCTGACCCGCTTTTGCGCAGGAGAGGATAGCTGGTTGGCAAGAAGCAGTACTAGCAACCAAAGTACATCCGAAGTCAGGGATGGAAACGGGAAACCGTGACGTAGCAAGGAGCAGTGCCGAACCAAGGGAAACAGCCCGAAGAGCGCGGCAGTCAACGCCGGATTCAAAAGCTCTCGGCAGAATCAGAAAAAGCTGCCCTTCAAGGATAACAGGGACGAGCTATCTAACCTAAACAAAATCTTGGACAAAATATGCCAAATCCACAGTACTCCTGGGAAGCCTGCAAACCATACCCACAGAGATTGTTGGGTCTTCAAGCAATCCGGCAAACTCAACGCCGAACACAAGGGGCTCGACATACCAAGCGAGGACGATGACGAACCTCACAAGCAGAGCACCGGAGAACAAAAGAAGTTCCCACAAGAAGTCAAAACAGTAAACTCACTTCACGTGACAAAAGGGAAAAACAGAGTGGCGCCTATAGAGATACGCGCCATACGGCCTGTCCCAGAGGAATCCCGCCACTGGTTGTTACAACCAATCACCTTCGACCATCAGGATTACTCTAGAAGTATCCGGAACGCAGGCTGGACTGCCTTGGTATTAGATCCGATAATTGACGGACTCCACTTTACACAAGTCCTAATGGATGGCGGCAGTGATCTAAACCTGCTATACCAGGACACAATCCACAAAATGGGGATAAACCCAACAAAAATTCGCCATGACAACACTTCCTTTCAAGGGGTAACGCCAGGCCCAGATACCCATTGTATGGGTTCTCTCCTGTTGGAAGTTATGTTCAGCTCCCCCGACAACTTCCGTCGCGAAAAGCTAACCTTCCACATTGCCCCATTTACAAGTAGCTATCAAGCACTACTGGTACACGAAGCTTTCGCTCGCTTTAACGCAATACCACATTATGCAACCCTTACGCTTAAAATGCCCGATCCACGAGGCATCATCTCATCAAAAGGAAATATCGAGTGTTCCTCGAGCGCGGAAGACTGTGCGGCTGCCTTGACAACCACACATTAAACCGGCCTCACTAATCAAAGCACCTAAACAGGTCGTTCAGACCCTGAACATGGCTAGACGAGTCCGGCGTAAACATACAAGGGGCTCCGCGCGTGTACAACAAGAGCACGATACTTTAATTTCGTTACCGACAAGAGCACGATCTTTTTCAACTAAGTTCCTCTCTTTTACAGATGAACACCGTGCTACACCCATCTAGGATACGGCACAACGGAGACATAGGCGCAGACATGCAGTAGGGACCCATTCTAAGGATTCTTTTCAGATTAAGACCCTACGTAAACCTTTCTCACTGTCTCTTGTTGATACACATACCCCGGTTTCTTGTTATAGCCGGGGAGGAGGCTGGCGTCTTGGCATGTGGCCACATCAGAATTTTGCGCGTACCTGGACACCATGGGCTTCTTACCAAGGGCATTGTTCAGCCCGTTTCCATAAAGACCGAATACCTTAGGGAGTGTTCAGCGTCGCGAGTTTGGCCTTATATGCATCAGCTCTGAATCATGTCTTTGGTCAAATGTTGGGTTTGCCCGGCTCCTGTGTTTTGCTGCCTTACATTCTGCTCTATCGGCTAAGGCGGCACCAGGAGAACTACTGCGATTGTGCCCCGGTTCAGCCAGGCGAGCACCTCAGTAAAGAAAGCCGAAAACTGACTGTCATGATATAGCGTGAGACTGGTCAACCAGTCGATGACCCGCCGGAATCTTTAGGGTTCCCCCGCATTAATGAAGGGCCGTTTTCCGGCCAGGCACACACGCGCCCCGAGCTCGAGTGAGTGCGGTGCCCCTAGGGGCTATATTGTAGCCCCACTGTCAAACTCCTATGGTTAAGTGAAAATGATAAAGCATTATAGTCCGGTTGCCTAGTTTGTTGCGCTATCACCTCCTTTATGGGACCAAGACGTTGGATCAAGTGTGAAAATGCGCCTTCTGCGAACACCCCCGCATTATATGCGTGGGGGCTGAAGCCAAAGACTGCCATCTTTCAGGTTATATACACATATACATTAACGGCTGCACAGGAGGTATTCTAATTCTTGAAAGCACAAGTATAAAAAGCTTTTATATTCCATCGAAACATTATTTTACAATAATACATGTTATTTGAATATAACATCCTTCGAGCATTGCATCTCTATTAAACGAGCGCCCTGCAGAACTTCCTGAAAATAGTGCTCGGCAGGTACTCGACTTTCGTCCGAATCTTGGGATGCAACAGCACTGGCCTTCATCTCCGCCCAGTATGTCTTGACACGGGCAAGAGCCATCTGTGCACCCTTTATGCATGCTGACCTCTTCATTGCATTAATATGCGGCACCGCACCGAGGAACTGCTGCACCAAGCTAAAATAACTCTCTGGCTCGGGCCTTTTCAGCCACAGATGACTCACGACATACTTCATAGCGAGTCCGGATAACCTATTCAGCTCCGCCCATGCGGCCAAACGATCGGTTAATGGAAGTAGGCGCTCTGGATTGTGGAACTGCGACCAAAAAAGCTTGTCCACTTTGTGGTCCTTCTGATCATGGAAGTGTTCGGCCGCGTCCGCGGCACTCGCCGCCAAGTCCAGATAAGTGTTTGCCGCACTCCACTGCCGGTCCAACGGAGTGTATTTCGGATCCCCGAACTTCATCCGCAGCATAAAGGGCTTTCTAGCCATGATATCTCCGGCCTGACGTAGCTCCTCCTTCATAGCTCTCATCGCAGAGCGAGTATCCTTGGCCTCGGTAGTGACCTTTTCTAGGTCCTTCTGTGCCACCCGATCTTCTTTTTCAAGCAGCTTGTAGGGTCGGCAGCATTCTTCAACTTTACGGCCATCTCGGCCATTTCCTTCTTACTTTGGCAGTGAGCAGCCTGTTCGGCTTTCAGCTCTTCAACCGCCTTTAAGGAAGCCGCATCGCTTTTTCGGGCGTGCTCCTTGGCTCGGGGAAGTTCCGCCCGAAGGTTCTCCATGGCAGTGGCACCATCTCCATCAAGCACACATGTTGTAAGGTATGGGCATCAAGCTCCTTTTACCAGGTGTCTTCGGAGAAATTACATACCTTGTGCCTCGTCCAGCCGCTTGTTGACAAGCGCGATGTCGGCATCTGCCACGTCAAGTTGCCGCTTTAGTTCGGCAAATTCATCTGTCCGGCTAGCCACCGAACACTTCGCCACCTGCATAGGAAAAGCGACATATCATACCTGGGATTATGATCCTCGGCACGCCGTCGTTTTTGACAACGCACCAAGTCTCAGGGGCTACTATCTATACAGGGCGCATCTTATATGCGGATCTGTCAAAAGGTACATCATTTCGCGTACCTCATAACCTGTCAGTAAACTCCTAACGACCTCGTACAACCCTCTCTCCGCGGATGAAATCCTTAAAATCACCGTATCCATCAGCGCACAGTGTTCTTCTGAGATAGACGCCCGCCCGAGCAGATCCTTCAGCCCCTCCGACCATGCACCGGATGGTGCCGGACTCGTCCGATGGCCTTTTTCGAAGGCCGGACACGGAGGGCCTTGGGGGGCCATACGACTGCCTTCCGGCCCTGCCGGATTCGGAGAAACCCTCCGTGACGACACCTCAGGGTCGCCCGCCTCGCAAGGAGGTACGGCAGGGGGAGGCATTCCGCTCTCCATCATCTCCGGACGAAGATCCCCTGAAGATGAGCTCCGCTGACAAGGGCTGAGATCCGAACTACAAGGTAAAATTTCGGTTATCTTCCTTAGAGATAGAACAGGGATGTCTCTCATTTTAAAACCTCCCTCTTTAGTTACAGCTCGGTGGAGAGCTGATCCCCTTGGGGGCTCAATGCGACCGGGGCACCCCCCAGCGCCATACCCTTTGACAAAGATTTCTTCCCCCGCTTTGAGGCCGTGGCCTCCGGGTCTTCAGAGGCGGTCCTCTTCTTCCCCTGGTTAGAGGAATTCTCGATTCCTCCTTTCCTGACAGCCTCCTGCGGGGAGGCGGTAGCTTCCTTGTTCGCCTCTTCGCCTTCTTCCAAAGGCGCAACCTCTAGCATCCTGGTTAACATGGGATCCGGCGTGGTCTCAGGGAGGGGGGCCGGACACCTGATTAGCTTTGCTTTCGCTATCCACTCATGTTTAAGGGACAACTCTTTTAAGGGCAAATTTATGATAAATATATGGATAGCGTGTCCGGGTACATGGCTACTTACTTGAGTATCCGGGCGATTGCAGCTCAGACCTGCATCCTCGGACGAGTCCGTACACATTGCTTGTGATCCAAAGAACAATTTGTACATCTCCATGGGCGTCGCGCCCACAAAATGTTGGAGGGCTCGTGGTCCTTCCGAATTAAACTCCCACAGGCGGAGGGGGCGGCGTTTGCAGGGCAGGATGCGGCAAATCAACATAACCTGTGTCACTATGGCCAGATTGATATCTCTTTCTAGGAGATCTCGAACGCGACCCTGCAACAAGGGCACGTCCTTGGACGGCCCCCAGTTAAGCCCTTTATTGACCCATGACGCTAGCTGTGGTGGGGGACCCGAGCGAAAGGCAGGTGGCGCCACCCATTTGGTGCCCTGGGAGCTGTGATATAAAACCACTCTCGTTGCCATAAGCTGAACTCCTCTTGAAAAGAGCCCTCGGGCCATGGAGCGTCGGCATTCTTGCTTATAACAGCACCTCCACACTCTGCGTGCTGCCCCTCGATCATCTTCAGCTCTACTTTGAAGGTCTTAAGCCACAATCCGAAGTGAGGAGTAATATGGAGGAAGGCCTAGCACACGACAATGAACGAAGAGATAGGGAGGATGGACTCCGGAGCTAAGTCATGAAATTCCAGCCCGTAATAAAACATGAGCCCCCTCACGAAGGGGTCCGTCGGGAAGCCTAGCCCCCGAAGGAAGTGAGGCGCGAACACCCTGCTCTCACCAGGCTTGGGAGTGGGAATAACCTGCCCCTGAGCAGGCAGCCTATGCGAGATTTCGCTGGTTAGATACCTGGCATCTCTTAGCTTTCGCACGTCTTCTTCCGTAACGGAGGAAGTCATCCACCGACCTTGAAGGTCGGAGCCGGACACTATCCTTGTGTTCAAAATCTTCTATGAAGTATTCGGAGGAGGAACCCGCCTTCCAATGCCGAAGACAATCTGCGCACCGGACTCGTCGTCATTGAAGCCTGGTTCAGGGGCTAGTGAGGGAGTCCCGGATTAGGGGTTGTCCGGATGACCAGACTATAACCTTTGGCCGGACTCCTGGACTATGAAGATACAAGATTGAAGATTTCGTCCCATGTCCGGATGGGACTTTCCTTGGCGTGGAAGGCAAGCTTGGCGATACGGATATGTAGATCTCCTCCCATTGTAACCGACTCTGTGTAACCCTAGCCCTCTCCGGTGTCTATATAAACCGGAGGGTTTTAGTCCGTAGGACGAACAACAATCATACCATAGGCTAGCTTCTAGGGTTTAGCCTCTCTAATCTCGTGGTAGATCTACTCTTGTACTACCCATATCATCAATATTAATCAAGCAGGAGTAGGGTTTTACCTTCATCGAGAGGGCCCGAACCTGGGTAAAAACATCGTGTCCCTTGTCTCCTGTTACCATCCGCCTAGACGCACAGTTCGGGACCCCCTACCCGAGATCCGCCGGTTTTGACACCGACACTAGCCTATGATGATTATGATTCTGTCTCTAAGGACTAAACTCTCCGGTTTATATAGATACCAGGGAGGGCTAGGGTTTACATGGAGTCGGTTACTAGGAAGGAAAGATAATATCCGGATCGCCAAGCTTGTCTTCCACGCAAAGGAGAGTCCCATCCGGACACGGGACGGAGTCTTGAGTCTTGTATCTTCATGCTCCAATAGTCCGGCCAAAGTATATACTCCGGCTGTCCGGATACCCCCTAATCCAGGAACCCTCAGCTACCAACACTAGTGGAAAATGAGAGCGAGCGGTGGACTTAGGTATTTTACTAGGTCATTGTTGGCGTTGGATAAAATGGAAACGCCATAGCGAATCACATGCCAAATAAAATGATGGCAAAACAAGCATAATATAATTATATACTATGGCATGCAAAGAAAAATAACGCCAGCACTAAAAAAATAACTATGGCGTGCAAAGAAAACCAACGCCACCAGTGGTTTCGAAATGATGAGTGTATATGGGCCAATAGATTTTTGGCGTTTACAAAACAATCAACGCCAACACTATGCTTGTAAAGATGGCGTACGGATTTCGCCTACGCCGGCACTATTTGAAAAAATAGTGCTAGCATGGATGTAAAATGCCGCGCCACCAACGAAAGTTGTGGCTAGCACTTTTTCCACTAATGGAAGAATACCCTTGCAGAGATGCTTGTCATGATGTACAAGTCCCCAAGTGCAAGGACGTCGAGACTCAAGAAGGAGCACCGTCAAGATGCTACATGACCTGGACATCCGGCTCCTGGAGAACTCAACCACAGCAGCATCCCAGACGTCAAACCCTTATAGGCACCGGACATCCGAGCCCCGCCCAGAAAACCGACCCCTCCTACACAGAGAGGACCAGAAACTAGGCCTCCTCAGCCCGGACATCCGGCCTGACGTGAAGGCTTGGGCACCCGGCCCTGTCTGTGCACAGTGTAACAGGGTTTGATACGTCTCCATCGTATCTGCTTTTCCAAACACTTTTTTCTCTTGTATTGGACTGTGATTTGCATGATTTGAATGGAATTAACCGGGACTGACACTGTTTTCAGTAGAATTGTCACGGTGTTATTTTTGTGCAGAAATCAAACTTCTCAAACTGACCCCCAGGGCACGTCTGGTGAGCTTGTGCCCCTTGGACCTCCAGCAAACCTAACTCCAACTCCATATATACCTATTCGCCAAGAAAAAAAATCTGGAGAAGGATTCATCGCGTTTTACTATATGAAGCCGCCGCCACCTCCTGTTCTTCATCGGGAGGGATGATCTAGAGTCCGTTTCGGGCTCCGGAGGGCGGAATCCATCGCCATCGTCATCATCAACCTTCCTTCACCACCAATTTCATGATGCTCACCGCCGGGAGTGAGTAATTCCTTCGTAGGCTTGCTGGACGGTGATGGGATGGATGAGATTTATCATGTAGTCGAGTTAGTTTTGTTAGGGCTTGATCCATAGTATCCACTATGTTCTGAGATTGATGTTGCTATGACTTTGCTATGCTTAATGCTTGTCACCAGGGTCCGAGTGCCATGATTTCAGATATGAAGCTATTATGTTTTCATGAATATATGTGTGTTCTTGATCCTATCTTGCAAGTTATATGCACCTATTACGAGTTATGATCCGCATACCCCAAGGTGACAATAATTGGAATTGTTTCCATTGATTACCGTAGTTTTAGGACTTCATGTATTCACTAAGTGATAATGCTTTGTTTTGGTTCTCTATTAAAATGAGGCCTTAATATCCCTTAGTTTCCTTGTGGACCTCGCTACCATGGGAGGGTAGGACAAAAGATGTCATGCAAGTTCTTTTCCATAAGCATGTATGACTATATACGGAATACATGCCTACATTACATTGATGAATTGGAGCTAGTTCTATGTCACTCTAGGTTATTACTGCTACATGATGAATATTATCCAACACAATTATCCATCGCTGGTCCAATGCCTATGCACTTTTCATATATTGATCTTTGCTAAGTTACTTTCGCCGTTGCTGCTATTACAATCACTACAAAACTGCTACTGTTACTATTGCTACTGTTACTGCTACTATCAAACTATCATACTACTTTGCTGCAGATATTAAGTCTTTCAGGTGTGGTTGAATTGACAACTGAACTGCTAATACTTGCGAATATTCTTTGGCTCCCCTTGTGTTGAATCAATAAATTTGGGTTGAATACTCTAAACTCGAAAAGTGTCGCGATCCCCTATACTGGTAGGTTATCATGACCTTTTTCTGGCGCTGCTACAGGGGAGCATAGCTCTGTTTGCTGAGTCTCTTGGGATTTATATCTGTTGACCACGATGAGCAATCTTAAGGATGAAAGAACCAACATCGTTCCCTTTAAGACGAGAGGAGGTAAGGAACTGCCATCTATCTTTGCACTTGATTCACCTTTTGTTTTTGGTAAACTTGCAACACCACCAAATGCTATTAATCCTGACATGTCGCAAGTAATTGATGATGCTACTTTTGCTATGAATGATGCTTATGATGATGCTAGTACCTTGCTTGATGATAATGAGTGACTAGGTGAATTTTTTGATGAACAACTTGCTAGAGCTAAAGAAATTGAGAATGCTGAAACTAATGAAGTCTTTGAGACTAAAAATTATGAAATACATATTAGATTTAGCTCCCCTAGATATGAATTTCCTGATATACCCGTGGGTTATGTTATGGATGGAGAAGTAGCTACAGACTTTCTTGCTTGTAACGGTAGGGATGATCTCAAGAAATTACTAGTCAAGTTGATAGAAAAATCTTTGAATGCTAGAACGAAATATGATCCTAAGTTTGCTACATCATTACTGATAAGGATTAAGAATTCTCTATCGAACCTGAGTTAATTACTTTGGTTGAATCCGATCATTTCCATGGTTATGAATCTAAAACTGTTGTGGCACATCTTACTAAACTAAATGATATAGCCACTCTATTTGCTCATGAGGAAAAATTCGGTACTACTATATTCTTAAGTTGTTTCCTTTACCATTAAAGGGTGATGCTAAGATATGGTTTAATTATCTTGCTCCTGGTTGTGTGCATAGCCCCCAGGATATGATATATTACTTTTCTGAAAAATATTTTCCTGCTCATAAGAAACAAGCTGCTTTACATGAAATATTTAACTTTGCAAAAATTGAAGAAGAGAATCTCCCTCAAGCTTGGGGGAGGCTTCTCCAATTACATAATGCTTTGCCTGATCATCCTCTCAAGAAAAATGAAATAATTGATATATTTTATAATGGACTAACCAATGCTTCTAGGGACTACCTAGATATTGTTGCTGCTTGTCTTTTCAGGGAACAAACTATTGAACGAGATGATGAACTATTGAATAATATATTGAGGTATGATAATGATTGGACTCTTACTGAACCACCACCCAAGCCAACCCCAAAGAAGAGACGTATTCTATTTCTCAGTCCTAAAGATATGCAAGAGGCAATGAAATCTATGGAAGAAAAAGGTATTAAAGCTGAAGATGTTAAGAATTTGCCACCTATTAAAGAACTACATGGTCTCCATACCCAGACACAGGTAGTAGAGGTAAATTCTCTCTATAGATTTGATGAAGGTAATATTCCTTATACTAAATCTGCTAGTTAATGCTTTGATGAATTGGATAACTTTATCGTTAAACAAGAAAACTTCAATGCATATGTTAGTAGACAATTGAAATGAAATGCTTATATGATTGAACGCTTGAGTGACTTTACGTTTATAACTGTTAATGATGTCAAGGGTGTGAGTAAACATGCATCCACGATAAAAACCCAAGTAGAACAAGTTCTCAAAGCACAAAATGATTTACTTAATGAGATGAACAATAAGATGAATGATCATGCTATTAGAGTTATGACCAGGGGTGGTAAAATGACTCAGGAACCTTTGTACCCTGAAGGCCATCCTAAAAGAATTGAACAAGACTCTCAAAGAATTAATACCAATGCACTTAGTCCATCTCAAAAGAAAAAGAAAGATGATAGGACTTTGCATGCCCCTAGTGATTAGTGAACCTACTATAGATACACCTGAGAATCCAAATGATATTTCTATTTCTGATGCTGAAACACAATTTGGTATTGAACATGAACCTAGTAACAATCATAAAGATGATGTTCATGTTGATGCTCAACCTAGTAATGATAATGATGTGGAGATAGAATCTACTGTTCATCTTGATAACCCACAACCTAAGAATAAAAGATATGATAATAGAGACTTCATTGCTAGGAAACATGGTAAAGAAAGAGAACCTTGGGTTCAGAAACCCATGCCTTCTCCTCCTAAAGCTTCAAAGAATAAAGATGATGAAGAATTTGAGCACTTTGTTGAAATGCTTAGACATGCCTTTTTGCGCCTTCGCTTGACTGATATTCTGGAAGTGTCTCCTTATGGTAAGTACATGAAAGATATTGTTACAAATAAAAGAAAGATACTGAAAGCTGAAATTTCCACCATGCTTGCAAATTATACATTTAAAGGTGGAATAGCAAAGAAACTAGGAGACCCAGGAGTACCAACTATACCATGCTCCATTAAAAGAAACTATGTTAAAACTACTTTATGTGATCTAGGAGCCGGTGTTAGTGTTATGCCTTTCTCTTTGTATCAAAACTTGATTTGAATAAGTTGACACCCACTTAAATCTCTTTCCAAATAGCTAATAAATCAACTGCTATACCCATCGATATTTGTGAGGATGTGCCTATCGTAGTTGCAAATGTTACTATCTTAGTAGACTTTGTTATGCTTGATATACCCGAGGACGACACTATGTCGATCATCCTTGGTAGACGCTTATACTAGAGGAGCTGTTATTGATTGGAACAAAGGCATTGTCACTTTTCATGTTAATGGTAATGAGCATACGATACACTTTCCAAAGAAACAACCTAAAGTGAATAGTATCAATTCTATTGGAAAAATTTCAACAATTACTATTGGAGGTTTTGAATTCCCTATTCCTACTGTCATAAAAGAAATATGAAATTCCTATTGTTGGGGACATGCATATCCCCATTGAGGTAACCTAGTGTTATACGATGATTCTCTGGTTTCATGTCATTTGAAAGAAGTTTGTTAATAAGACTTGATCAACCTTATTAATGGATTCCTTTCGATGGGCATGTGGTCGATGAATTTAGTAAACACAACTTTCTATACCCACTTTTTACTTGTTATTTAGAATCAATAAAGTAGAAATACCCTGATTATACTGTTTTCTGAATTCTCCGTGCAATAAAAAAATGACCAAAAAAATAAAAGTTCTCCAAATGCCTTGAAAATTTCATATGATCTTTCTATAATATTTAAAAATTATTGGCACTGAACACACCCAAAGGGTGTGCACCTGTGAGCCACAAGCTCACAGGGCGCACCCACCCCCTGGGCGTGCGTAGCAAGCTTGTGGGACCCATGTAGGCCCCCTCACTTATTGCTGCCATCCAATCTCTTCTTGTTCCTCCAGAAAAAATCACAAACCTCCTCAAACCCGTGTTCTTGCTCATCTTGCTGCCATTTTCGATCTCCTTGCTCCGAACTCTGTTTCCGAAATTGTTTTGGGGGAGTGTTCATCGGTATGTGACTCCTCCATTGGTCCAATTAGTTTTTGTTCTAGTGGTTTATTATGTGCACATTTAGCTACTGTTGGTGCCATGTTCTTGATCTTGCATGTCGAATTTATATGGTCCAAACTAGTTTTGGTGCTTGATATAGCCTCTAGACATTTGTAGGAGTTGTTATCAATTTTGTTGAGTTTTGTTCAGTTTATTTTGAGTCACTAAAAGTTTTAGAAATATTCAAAGAAAAGAAAAACCATAAGGAGGCAGTTAAGGGGATCATCAAGCAGGATTCGAAGGAAATTCTGAAGGAGCAGCCCAAATACCATCTTATGCAGCAGAGGTTCGACCGTGTGAGTGGACGTATAACACATTCTTGAAGGAGGCAGGAATTGATGAGAATTTCTATTACTTGACGCACAATGTCGGCATCATTCCCTTCCTCGAAGCTAAGTGTGACCAATATCTCCTTCTCACTAATACCTTCATGCAAAACTTTCGCTTTTATTCTAGGAAGGAACCACCCATGGTAGAACTTAACTTGTATGATGTGCCTAAGGAAATGACATTATATTGCTTTTGTAATGTTTGCAAAATACCTTATGAGGGTAGTCACAGTGATCAACGTCCTAGAGACATGGAATATTTCATCTCTGAAACTATTGTGGGGGAAGAGAGAGGAGTGTCAGAAGCAAGAGTGGCTAGTTTACATCTTCCTGTTTTATGTCACTATTCATTATTTGTCTGGAGATGTTTGATTGGTCGTTGGGAGAGTGGATCGCTCAGTGCGCCCGACCTTGCTATTTTGTGCCATGATTTACATGCTGATAGAACTTTTAGTTTTGGCACCATGGTTGCTCGACGGTTACACAGAAACCGTTCGAAGGGTGTTATTTATGCTGGCATTTATGCTTCCCGCCTCACGAGACATTTTGAGCTTCCTTTTAGACATGAGGAGGCGGAGGAGATGCTGCTACCTACTAAATATTTAAACTATGCTAGTATGGTGGCACACTATTTTATTGATGAAGATAAGCATAGGCGACTCTGCTATAACTTAGTATTTAGCCAGGGGACTCGTGAGATTATTACCTTGCCTGTACCTTGTTTGTTCGATCTTTATCTAGGCAGGTACACTATTATGCCGATGACATTCATGCATACTAGAGCCTAACACACTACAAAAAATACACTTCCGTGATGATACGTGTTTGTCACAGTAGGTCGCGTTTTTTGTCATGCATGTACATCCATGACGATTTTATGACAGAATCAAGATAGTCATACCTGTGCTGTCGTAGAAGTGTTCCATGCCATTACCAAAATTATCATCACGGAAGTGTCCACTTCTATGACGATAAATCGTGCTGTCACAGAAGTGCTTTCGTCAAGGGTGACCGGCACGTGGCATCCACCGTAACGGAACGCCGTTAAGCTATCGGGTCGGGTTTTGGGTCCGATAACCCATTAACAGCCCTGACCAATGGGGATTTTCCACTTGTAAAATCATCATTGGCTGGAGGAAACACGTGTCGGCTCACCGTTGGGACAGATGTCATCCGCTCATTGGACCGAAGGTGCCCATGATACGGCGACGCGTGGCACGGCCCAACAGAGGCCCATTCCTGTGAAAAGGCCGGCCCTTTGACTTTGTCAAAAGGTGGTGGGTCGGCCCACGGAAAGCCTGTGAATGGCATGTTCGCATATAGCCCATTTATAGCCCGCTAACCCAGGGCCCATTACACCCTATCCGAATTAGGCCCAGTAGCGTCATCTGGGCCATCAAATATGATTCCAGCCCGTTTTAAGTTCCGGCCCATGTGGGGCCCATGACTTCTTTCGGCCCATATGAGGCCCTTTGTTACTCTTGGCCCATTAATTGCCCGTGGTGAAACTGGTCCGTAATGAACAGTGTATCACTGTATACCCATTAAGGTCCCGTTATTCCATTGGGCCGTTTCTAGCCCAAGTTATCTTTCGGCCTTCTTAGGGCCCATTGATTCTTGGGCTCATTTGCAGCATTTGATTACATACGGCCCGTTACTGTCATTTTCTGCTTGTGGGGCAAATTCAGCCCATCGTTACAGTCGGCCCGTTTGCGAACCGTTAATACGTTGGCCGTTTTCATGTCAAAAACAACCCGTTGGGCTGTTTTCATAGAGTTATCAAATACGACCTATTAATGGCCCGTTATGGTCCACGAATAGTACGACCCATGATTGGTGAAATGATGATATGCCCCGTAGAAGGCCCATGGATCCTATGGCCCGTATGAGGCCCATGGATATTACGGCCTGTAGAAGGCCCATGGATCGTACGGCCCGTAGAAGGCCCATGGACCCTACGGTCCGTAGAAGGCCCATGAATCCTAAGGCCCATATAGAAGGCCAATGGATCCTACAGCCCGTATAGAAGGCCAATGGATCCTATGGCCAGAAGAAGGCCCATCGATCATACGGCCTGCAGGAGGCCCATGGTTACAACTGTCCGTGTGTTGCCATGATTATTTTGGCCTAGTTACCAAAAATAGGCTATTGTGGCCACTAGAAAAACACAGAAAAAGAACTGCAGTGACTACAAGCAAACAACTAAACAAGACAATAAGGAAATAAATAAGCAAGCAATTAACGCTAGCCTATTACCGCTATTACACATATTACATCCACTAGGCATCAAAGTTCGCCACCAGTGCAAATATTAGGATCAAAGCAGCATATTACATACACTGGCCATCAAAATTGGCCACCAGTGCAAACAAACGCGACAGCAAAACAAGAGCATAACTGAAACAACTTCAGAAGATCTCAAGAAACATTATCCTGGGTATCCACCATGCTGGCAATAAGCTTAGTAAGCTTATTAGCTTTGTCCTGTTTGGCACTAAAATCCTTCAACGCTTGCTGTTACACCAGAAAGTATGCATCTGAATGCTTCAGGGACTTCCGTAGTCCTTCCGCTTCTTGTCGTAGCACAACTGATCGATGTCTTTCAGCTTGTAGTTGAGACTCAAGAAACCGAACTGATTCAGACAGTGAGTTTGAATAGCTTGTGCAAGCAGTAGTGGCCAGTAACTCGAACACTAAACCAAGATAGGACTTAGGGGTTGTCTCGCTGTCTTCAAGATAGTCTTCCTTAGATGTTTTATCAGCTTTGTTGGAGACCAACAAGGATGTGCCACTATCCTGAACCTTATCTGCATTACTTCCTTTACCATTGCTTAATAAGGCACTCTTCCCCAATATTCTTTCAGCATTCTAAAAGCAGAAACAAGCAGACACATAACAAGTTTAGCATGTACTAGTATATGAAACTCATTTCGGTGAACCAGTTCATTAGTAAGGTGGACAGGACTAAACTACCAAGTCTTCTATTGCCAAGTACTATTACATAATAAAAGCATCAAACAAACATATATCTATGTCCTATGGTCACTGCATTGTCTTGCCAAATCAAAATAGAGACACGGTTCAAATCATATCAGTTCAAGACAAAGCAGCAGTGAAAGAATACAAAGTGTGGGAAACTACACGGCACAACAAGATTTCAGATGGGTGCCACGGGTCTACATGTACAACAACACTATTGGCTCTGTTGTGATGCTAGTAATGTGCTTGATATGAAAGTCAACTGTATACACAATTGAAATTGAAATCAAAAGAGCTATTGATAAGAGCAAACCTATTAAAGAAACATGCGTGAACATACCTGCTATGCCATTGGAGTTTCGATTGGATCCTTCAATTTAAAAATAAGTTTGTATGAGTAAATACAGTGATACAAGAGCAAAGCAATCATAGTTAAAAAAGGCGCGCCTAAGCGAGCGCTTAAGCGCGCCTAGGCTCTAGGCATTGGCAAAACGCATTGCGCATAACTACGCTTAATCTGTGCATAACTGCGCATAAGCATGCGCTTTTATCAGTAAAGCACAAGGCGGTTGCAAAACACACAATTAACGCCTAGCGCTTTTTTGAACTATGATAGCAATGGAATCTTAAATTAGAACAGTTGTTCTTCAGGTTTAGGCACTTGTTCTACATGAACAGAGTACAGTAAGACGCAAGAATATAATACTTAATAATAGAAAATGAGCTCATAGACCTTACCACATTCTTGGTTCTGGACCAGTACAGAACAAGGCGTTCCCAGTCATCGTCCCGTAAATGTGTCTCAGGAGAACGTAAGGGAATTTGATGAGTTTCTTTGCCGGTGAAGTACATTTTCTTCAGGTAATTCCGATACTGCCACCAAGCATTCTTGAAGATAGCAGAGGTATTAGCACAGGTTACCTCATCCCGAGTTTCCAAATCGGTCCTTCTCTATAGAGAAAAATGGGAAAATTTGTTGTATTATAACCATCATGGAGGTAGAATGTATGGGACGAAGCAAAGTAATTGCCATGAATAACATTACTTACACATAACTCCTGGACAAACACCTGCAACTGGCATTTTCCTTCATCTTCAGTATAATATTTCCAAGATGGGAAGATACTCACATACGATTTAACAACATCAAATGCGATAGATGCTAAACTACGACTAGCTAGTTGTGCTTCCTCCACAGGAATAGGCGTACTAACTGGTGGAGTTGGGGTTCGCCGTGATAGTACTGGCCCTTTGGGTACTGGAGCTGCCTTACTAACTGCTCTTGTTTGGGAGCTCTGTGGTGGAGATGGTGCTGTGTCAACAAGAACTGGGTTCCTATCGGCTGGGGTTGGGGTTAGATTGGGTGAAGCTGGTTCTCTGTCCATTGCAGTAGGGGTACAATCTGCAAGAGTTTGGGTTATGTGTGGTAGGTCTGGTTCTTGTGCATGTACAACTGGGGTGCTATCTCCACCAAGAGGTAGCACTGTTTTATTTGAAGACCATGTTTTTAGTCCGCTAGATACTGGCATCACCCGCTCCAATTCAAATGGCTGATAAACAGGAAACATAGTTGAATGTACATACATTGTATGAGAGACAGATGCAATAGGTAGTGTGGAAAAAAGAGGGCATGAAATAGCTGACATGTATATTGTTTAACTAAAGCGGATAGCATGACATAATTTCACATATATGATGTCTATCTAAACTGGATAGCATAACATAACATAATTCAAAGATATGATGAATAACTAAACAGGATCGCATGACATAATTCACCTACATGTTATCTATGTAATCAGGATCACATCATTTAATTCACATACGTGATTTATATGCTAAACAGAGGGCATTTGATATGATGTCTGAACTAAGAATATGGTGTTGAATATTGTGTATATGATGTCTAAATTATGCAATGCAAGACACCATATGCATGATATGAGCAGTATAACCGTGCTAAGTTAGAGCATACACCTCAGTGGGGGAATAGGACTGGTCATCTGTCTCTGAATCCATCTCTGAGGAGCTATCAGGACCCAACAAGAGATCTGCTTCGACATGTAGCACTGTCGGCTCTGAAGGCCTTGTTTTCACTCCAGATTTTTCCATCTCCCACCCAAATGGCTGATTCAAGGAAGAGTAGTTTAAAGTACAAACATTGTTGACAAATGGAAATGTAATGAAGAAAAGGATGGGAAAGATATCATTCAAATATATGATGCCTGGTTAAACAGGATGTCATTGCACATTTCACATGTATTATGGCTGGCTCAAAGACATGAGACAACATAATTCCCATATATGATATAGAAACTAAACAGGTGGCATTACAGAACATGTCTAAACTAAGCAGATGACATATATGATGTCAAAAGTAGGCACTACAAGGCAACATATGCATGATATGACTAACATCATCATGCCAAGGTAGAGCAAACACCTTGGGGGTAAATAGGAGTGGTCAGCGGCGTCTGAATCCGCCTTAGAACATATATCTTCCTCTAGATTAGAATCTGGAGAGGGGTGGGGAGGGTTTGCCATTGAACCCACCATGGAGCAATGTCTGCATGACATTGTATTGCCGTGCAAAACTCTTCTCTTTTTTCTCTACATGTTCAGCATGACTGTGTACAATCTCTGACATGCATACGGAAAAAAATATGGTGAGATTATGTAAGGGGAGCATGCGGAAATTTAGAGTGATGGTAAGAACCAGTGGATGGATCCAAAAATAATGATAGCAGGATGATGATTGCTTTAAATTAATAAAAAGACAGATGATGATTGCTTTACTATTTGTTTCCCACCCAAGATGAACAACATAGGCATACCCTAGGTGAACCAGATATTAGACAGACATACTATTCATTGTTGTCTCGATATGTGCCCCACAACTAATTTAGAGCTCAAGTTTGAACATTAATTTGGACCTAACTTGGGAGTCCAAGATCTGAATAGGACAATAAAGTAGCAGGTAAGTTTAAGCAATGCATAACATAAGCAGAAACAAAAGAGTGCGACCTATCTTGTGGACCCGTGTACTCCTCAGGTTCATCTGCTGAGTCGATGATGGTGATGTCATTGCGGTGGGTGCCGGCGGCAGGGAAGGAGATCTGAGGCGGCAAAAGACGGTCAGGAGTCGTGATGTCTGGTTTGGTGGATGCTTCTGTCGATGGAGCAGCTCAGGTGAGGTGGACGACGTCGCGACAGGAGCAGGACAAACCACACAAAGTTCCCTTCGACACATACCTGTAACTAAAGTAATTCTATAAGGGCTCATTTGGCTTGCATGATTCTTAAAACGCAGGGATAGGAAAAACACCGAAATAGGATAGGAAAATGCACATGGTAAACAGAGCATTTGTAAACACAAGATTTCTATCAACATGGGTGTTTGGTTTACAGGAATTGGAAGAGCAGAGGAATGCAAAGAAACATGGCCAAAATAAAGTGAAACCATATGAAAGCGTGTACAGTTAGAATGTTATTCTGGCACTAATGCATTTGGTCTTGTTTTCATGCATATGATTCTGAAAAGTAGGTCTAGGTGGATGTTTTGCTTCATTTCTTTCAACAAAATGCATGAATAATTGAATAGTAGAGTGCCATTGGAAAATTCCCTATTGCTATGTTTTTCCGTTGAACCAAAATAGCCCTAATGGATCGATGTGAATGTATAGTAATAAGTGATGCAACAAGTGTACAACCTATTTGCCGTAGCCGTGTCGACCTCAGCATCATTGGGTTGGTTGCTGAAGCAGTTGATAAAGAGGTGGCTGTCGGAGGCGTGGAGGAAGATCTGAGGAATCTGTAGACGTCGTCCAGGGCACTGCTCTGTTGTGATGGATCGTTCTGTCGTTGGAGCAACTCTGGTGAGTCGTAAGACATCAAGGCTGAAGCAGCACAAGATAGACATCGTCAATCTCAAGTGGGATTCTAATAGCATCTCCAATAGATGATGTAAAATGGATGTAAAATTAACATCACCAAAAACCACCTGACTACAACAGATGAGGTAAAAACTGTTGACTCTGAACTTAACTGTCGAAACTGAAATTTACTGTGGAATCTGAATGCTATTGTCGAAACTGAACGCAATGGTAGCAGAGAGGCACTTGACATGTAGTTTAGGGAGGGCCTGCAGTTCATCCTCAACCTACACCCCCTGAGCCGCCAGCCACCACCGGCCGAACAGCCGGCCCCAGCGCCGCCTCGCCGCCCAGAAACAACTCGCCACCGCCGCCCCGGTCAGCCCTCTAGGCCCCCCGCCCCCACCCTGAACCCTAAGATAGATAGTGGGGTACCTCTCCGGCGAGCCCCCGTCCCCGTTGCGGGTTGTTCTTCCTTAACTCCGGCGAGCCCCCCCAACCCCTGAAAATCGACTAACCCAAAAGTCGATTCGGTCGACTGAAGTGTGGCTTAATCAGAGCAGAGCAGCAGCACGAGCGAGGGGGAGAGCAGCGGCAGCAGCTGGGCGAGCGAGCGATCGAGCGAGAGCCGGAGCAGCAGTAACAGTGAGAGCCAGCGAGCGAGAGCCGGAGCAGCAGCAGCAGATCCGGCTGGTATGGATGCCGCCGCCGAAGGGGCCTCGCACTAGGGGAGAGCCGCTGTGGAGATGTCGCCCGTGGCGCTGGCTTCAAGGTAGCTGCTCCATGGGGGTGCGCGATGGAGCACTGTCGGCACCGGGAGGTCGAGTTAAGGAGAAGGTGCGATGCAATGAGTGTACAACCTCTTTGGTGGCGTCGAGTAGGCCTCAGCTTCGTCCAAGGAGTCGGTGAGGATGATGCGGTTCCAGTGGAGCCGGTTAAGGCGGCGCTGTGGGGATGGAGGAGCCACGATAGACGAGGTGATCATCGGAGCAGCGCCTTGGAGGTGGAGGACGGGGCGGCTGAACCGGCGGGACGGTGAGATGGACGAGGGATCCTCATCTAGGGAGGTGGACGAGGGACGTCGAGCTGTTGCGGTGGAAGACGTCATTAGGGAAGAGGCTCCGGCTGGGCAGCAATGACGTGGCAGACGGAGGAGGGCGGGGTTTCGCGGCTGGAGTGGAGAGGTTATTGCGGCCTGGGATTTCGAATGGGGAAAAGGGGGCGATGGGAGGGGGTGAAGCATGACTTAGCGACGCACTTGTCCAAAATGTAGGGTGTGTTACAAAAGTACGCCCCACCGATTTGAACTAGCGACCCTTTCGGCTCAGGGTTAGAAGGGGGATTTCGCGTGTCAGGATTTGGTAGCTGGAGGGAGTTTTAGCACGCGTTGTAATTTCAGGATAGCAAGGCGCGAGTTGTGAAGGCGCCAATTTTGGGAGCACGATATCTGAATTTTTGGGATATAACAAGACGCGGGTTGAATTTTAGGGACAAGCCTAACATGTAGTAATATTGTACTTGTACGTACCAAATCAATTCGCACTTCCCTCAACCAAAAAGAAAACAAAAAAATAAAACTATTCACACCACACAAAGAGAGAGTCTTGCCCTGTTTTACTATACAAATGCTATTCAAAGCTACTCCCTCCTTCCATCTATATAGGGCCTAATGCGTTTTTCGATGCTAACTTTGACCAAGTATTAGAGCAATGATATATGACATGCAACTTACACAAAGCACACCATTAAATTCGTCTATCAAAGGTTCTTTCAATGATATAATTTTCATATTGTGCATGTCATGTACTATTAATCTTGTCAATAGTCAAAGGAGGTCTTAAAAATCTCATTACGCCCTATATTGATGGAAGGAGGGAGTATGAATCCATGTTATGTCCGATTAAATTTTTTCGCTTGCTGTATAATGCATGTAACCTACTCATACCAACATTTTAGTGCATTCCAAATGTCTATACTACCGCTGCAATTTGAACTAAATTTGAATTCGTTTCTCTATTTCAATAAGAATCTACAATCATGATTGTTGCCAACTTCAACCATCATTCGTGTATTACCTTAATAACACACCACATGATTACCAGTGGCGGAGCTAGACAAGATTGATTGAGGGGGGCAATGAAAAAATACAGTTTCTAAAGGGAGAAAATGCTCTATTTTTTCTAATATAAAACTCCCTGTATGGATTTTCTTCGCTAAGTTTGTCCAGGCTGGGGGGCCATGTCTCCTGCAGGCATGCACGTAGCTCCGCCACTGATGATTACTATAGAGATAGATATGAACTATGTGTACTACATGAACTCGAATTCTATTTTTTGAATGCACTTGATGTTGATTCCAAATAATAGTACATTTGATGTACTAACTATATATTCATAATCTAAACCATGTTCCATACGTACACCGTGTTTATCACACAAAGTATAGTGCCCCACCCCCTACATTATGACAAGTATTTAGACCTAAGTTGCAAAAGCCACACATTATCCCAAATTATAATCAATGTTCTACATTATGATATCTTCTTCAAGTATTCGTATCCACTTTTTTATAATGAATTATGATCGTTGTTCATCTTTTACACCTTCACGACCCTCTTCTATTCGTAGCTAGCTAGCGCTAACTTTCTATCGTGCATGCACACGCCCGCCCCCTCTCACACACCCTTAGCATCCCCTCCATCGCGCACGTTCATTATTTTTCTTTAGGTCGTCCACCAGCGGTGTGTGTAGGCCCCCGGCTCCTTCTTTCTGGCACACACCGGTTGATATACCTCTCTAGCCAAGTGTGCCTACAACAAACACATATATACTTCCCCTCTTCTCTTCTCACCGTCCATGCCCCCATATGTCCAATACGATTCCACGCAGGTGCACACTCCCGCCCCTCTTTTCATTGATCACATACTCGCACACTCCTCCCCCCTTGACATGGTAGGCCTCTCGCACCACCTCCTAGCCACACCCTCTCCCCCTGTCTGCCTCTCCAGACCTTTATTTGCTTCTAACACATGCATGTGTGTATATGAACTGATCTCCCTACATATAACCAGGTTGACTATAATTCGTTTTCACCAAGCACCGATACACTTACCTCGCTAGTTATGTCTCTCCTTTTCTCGGACACACGACGGTTGATCTTCCTATGTAGTTACGTATGCTTACCACAACCATATCTTCTCCCCTCATCATCCTTGAATACCTCCTGACCCGTCTCTCACACGCACGTGCATAGATAGACAGACATCCCCCGCCTCTCTTATTGATATTGCACTCATACCCTCCGTTTGTCTAGCAGGCCTCTCCCACCATTTGTGAGAGGCCACTCCACCACCAACCCTCCGATGCTCTACCTTTGTTTTTTTCCCAACCTTATTCCTCTGCTACACATATCCATGGATGTCGATCGATCTCCCTCAATACATAGCTAGGTCTCTCTCCTTCCCCACACATATACTAGTCGATCGGTCTCTACCCCCTCCCCCCCCCACACCCCAATAGTCGAACGTTGTAGGTAGGTATCCATGCTACAGAGAAAAACTGCACCTCTGCCCTCTCAAATTCCAGTAGGCCATCCACCCTATATCTTTGACATGGGCAAACACAAATTCGATGGCACTCTTTATCGATCGCGCAGCCACAGACTTCATCCTTGTTTTCAATTCTATCGATATCTCACGTCCATGACTCCGTTTCACACACATTGCATATGTTACGTTTTTCTGATTGAGATATCATCAACACATTGCCTCTGTTTCGCACAAGCCATCTCTCTCACACCCACCCACATACGTACCTGCACCTAAAGAAGAAGTGCATGCAGGACGCACGTACTCACATCTCGTTCCCGGCCACACCCGCGCGGGTACATGGTGGAGTTGGTTTATGTACGAAAAGGCAGCCCACATGATAATTTGACGCTTGTAGCGGTTGTTTACTCGAAGGAGGGTCGAGTACCACGCCTAGACGGAAGAAAGTTCGACTTGACTCGTTAGCATTAAATAAAGTTATATATTCCTCAATGGCACGTACAGAATATAAAACGATTGCCGTGGGGAAAATGAAAAAATGGGTTTGTCTCTCTTCACACCATCTCACACAAGGCCGCCGTGGCCTCTCTCTCTCAGTGTTGGTCAGTGATCCGGCCGCATCCCGTCTGCCGGCGGAAAGGGAGGATGTGCATCGTCTCTCCGTTCGACGGCGTTGAGGCAGCACATCCCGATATGCGGTACCCGGCGTTCTCTCTGACCAAGCTCTAGCACGGTAGGGCCTTCGCCACTTGCTCGCTGCCGCAGTATGGGCAGATCCCGGCCGCCGGCGCCCTCCTAGTAACATCCCGACGACCTCAGGTACAGCTTCCTCCGGCCTTGCTCCACTGCCCATCTTCCCACGTTGCTGCATGTGGATCTTCTTTAGTTGTTTGCTTAAATCGTATCTCGGTCAGTGTACTTTCCATCTTGCAATCTCGTCCTCAAACCATTTTTGATAAACCACCATGTGCTATCTTTCCCATATTACATGGAACATGCATCTTTTTTCTCGGCGTATGTGTCTTCAACTCATGTTATTGGGCAGTAATTGTTTCCTTTCGACCTCCTTTTGCAAACAGGGCTATCCATTTTCACCTTGTTGCTATTGCGGCCTTTTGGTGAGCAGCACAAATCACTTTTCTGAAGAGTGTTTTGTGCAGTTCCGCCAAAATGTCACACGGGCAACGTTATTACATTTCTGTGGGACTGTGGAAAGGGAGATTGGTTTTTCTATCCTCCTCATCCAACTCCGTGCCTAATCTTCTCCAACAAGAAGTTAGTCCTAAAGAGATATCATAGAGGTGATCGGCTTCTATTTATGTGTGTTATGTTTCATCATCTAGTTCCACTATTATTGTAATCACACTGACTGGATATCTTTGCAAACAGGGATGGTCTGCTCGATTTTAGTGGAGCTACACAAAATGATCGGATTGTGGTGTCCTTCATACACCTCTTTTTTGGCTACAGAGCTGGGTGAAACTACCTACCAAGCAATGAACACTGTGCCCAGGAAATGGAGCCATGCCTATGAACAACATTGATCAATCATATATTTTTTCTTTATTTGTACACCTTCTCACAACTTTGTCTTCAGTTGTGATGTGAATATTGGCGCTGACCTGTGAACCATTGAGATGCATTAGCCATGCTAGTTTCATTTGTATTTGATGAACTGTTGTAACGAGATAATCTAGATGCAAGACACATGAATCCTAAGTTGAAACTTTTTTTTCCTGCGGGAACCAAAGTTGAAACCTTCATAGCATCACAGTACAATTTCATCAAAATTATGCATACATATAAACAAATCCTGAAGGATTGACAGCAATGCCAGAAACAATTCAACTTCGTTTCGCCGACATGTTGGACATCCTTCATCCGGCTCCACCTGCCATGCAGCAATATTGAGTGCACAACACAACTTCAGGGAAAGATTCACCCAGGTCATTGTGCCGCAGTAGTAATGACTAGTGAGTAGTGAAATCACAGAGCCCCACCTTCGCCACAGTAAGTTGCTTGGACGAAGCAACCATCATTTCTCTGTTCCTTGAATCCGCTGGTACTCCCATATTCCCATAGTAATAAGTTGCTCGGGCGAATCAACCATCACTATATCCGCTCACGTGTGATGACCACAGGAGGTATCCATTCAGATTGCATGTTAAAAAAAATAAAGGCCGATAACTAATGTGGCAAACTTTAAAAAAAAAACTAATGCGGCACCTCGGGCCAACACGGCCATATCGCATTTTGCACGAGAAATTACACACCATGTTTCGTTGACATGTGGTCCCGTTCCAACATATCAGTGAGACGACAACGAGTAGTAGGAGTATTTCCGAACGGACGTGTTGGCCGGGGCGCCTCTTCGTGAAGTGTGGCAAACTGGCAACAGTCCACCGACTCTTCGCCTTTCCCTCTCGATTTGGAACTGTTGTCGCACGCTCTTCCTCTCCCTCCTCCATTTTCCTTCAACCCTTCACCCTTTCTTCTACCATTGTTTGATTGTCTTATCCATGGAGGGAACAGGCCGGAAATGACCCCGTTATTCTTGCCCCGATCTGAAAGATGACGTGGTGGAGGAACTCATTGATCGGTGCGACGTCATCACCTCGGCTAGCATGGCAGGTTCGTTCAAGCCCATTCTCGACTCAACTAATAACATCATTACAAGGAACCCAAGAGTCAAGGAGTGGTTTGATCTCCCCTATCTTCTTCGTCGTGACCCTGATGACTGGCACCGGCACGACGGAGGCCTCGCCCTGTGCAAGTTGATGCCGCTTGATAATTATACGTATGATGTTATGATGCCATCACTTGAGGGCAAGGCTTGGGCAGGCGTAAATGGAGATTGGGTTGTTTACATTGGGTCCAACTGCGAGTGGGAACTTGTGAATGTGTACACTCGTGACCGGGTTCCAGTTCTAAAAATCTCAGCAGACTGCCCAGAGGTTGAGCACACCGGTATGGTATGCACATTCAAATACGATCATGGTGTTTGTCTTCTACGGAAGATAGCAATTTGTCGAGTTCCCAACCTCTCTTGGAATTAAAACAACTATGAAGTTGTTGCTATCTTCGACAAGCTTGTTGCCATCCTTTGTGGTTTGACTCGACGGATATTGCTCAACAATCAGTTTCTATACACGGATGTGTACTGTGATGCAATTCAATACGAGGGCCTTGTGTTTGCTGCCACCGCTCCTGGCACTGTTTTTGCATGGGATCCTCGTAGTTTCGGTACATTTGTCTTCCACCATAAGTATAATTGTTTCATCCACATGCATGCGGGTTAGCAAGTTTCCCTTTACTAATTAACCTTCTTCTTGTGTTTCCAAGGTCCTGTGAACATTCCACCACCTATACTTGAAAAATTTTATAACCAAGGGGGAGATGACAATGGTGATGATCATGAGCATGAGGACGAGCAGCACCCATATACTCTGTGGTGCCTGGCAACTAATTCCGATGGATCACCTCTTCTTGTGTGTATACAGCCCACTGATGATGTTACTACTAAGGAAGCAGGTGTAGTCTCCCATGGTTGCACTCTTCGGACCTATTCCAACACCCATTGCATGGTATTCGGGATGGATACTAGTGTGCTAGCGCCAACTCCTTCTCCCTGGTACAGAATTGATAGTCTTGGAGAAAACTCGCTCTTCCTTGGACAAAACTATCCAATGATGGTGAAAGGCGATCCAACTATTGTTAACACAATGTTACTACCATTTATGCGAAGCAACTGTGTCTATACCTCGGACATTTGGGTTGTTCGCTACCCTGGTACTGATATAGTAGGCCGCTTCAGCCTGGATGATCAATCCTGCGTTGGTCTCTAGATCGACAATGGATGACCCGTCCCAGAGAATCACTTGTGGTTCAAAGCAAGCGTTTCCAACGTCGAAGAACGATTGAGTTGAAGTTCATTTCATTGCTTGTTATTTGTTGTGTGGTGAAAACTTTAGTATTTATAATGTATCCTCGTTGTCGATGTGGGTTGATGACCTGTTGTATGTAATAAAATGATATGCATGTGATAAACTTACTAAATTTATGAATGGCTTTCGAGTCGCTTCTCTGAGTGAGTGGTGTGACGAGGCAAACAAATATTTTCCGAATACATAATTGTACGTGCATTGCAACAGGTTATCGGATGAGGCCAATCAACAATAGTAGTACACTATTTGTACTAGCTTCACATGCTTCGCGTGTCGTGCGGGTGTTTTTACTATAGCCATATTGTACGTAACCAGCACCTCGAATCCTCAATACTAGTACTATATAGTAAGTAGTAGGAGTGGTAGGGTGGCATGGGCCAGAACAAGCATTCACGTCCAGGAGTACGGCACACGCCACCAACACGACTTACATCTGACACCATATTTCTTGGAGTCCGTGCTAGAGCAATCTCTTCAACCTCATCGTTTCTCTAACTCAGCCATCACGCGGCGGGTGAGGTGGGGGTTTGCTGATAGTCGGTTTCCTCAACTACGGTCCCACTTGTAAGGCCAACTCCAACGCTCTATCAATATATGGATGTACTCTTCTTCCCAATACAAAAACTTGCATCCATTCTAATCCCTCCGTTGCACAATACATGCCTTCTATTTGTCAAAATATATATGTATCTAGACATGTTTCAGTATATAGGTACATCCATTTTTGGACAAATGGAAGTCAAGTATTTTGGAACGGAGGGAGTACATAATAAATTTTTTAAGTTAGCACAACAAGTCTAATCCGAGAGCACAACTGAAGATTTGGTCGGGTTCTTCCTCCTTTTGCCGACACGTGGGACATCCAGCATCCAGGTCGTGTCATGCAAGAAAATAGAGTGGTAGTTGAAGCCACGAGATGTGCATCTTGGGTTAAACTATAAATAGAATCTTACTACTCTTGAGTAACTCCAAAAGCGGTCACCGAAGATCTTTATTGGATTTGTTTTTCATCACCAGCACGTCGAGGTGAAAGATGTGCAGGTTCAGTGGGTCCTCTTGCGTTTCACTGACATGTGGGGCCACATGTGAGCAAACAGACGATGGGCTCCGCGCGTCCACTGGCTGGTTGAGAAGAGAGATAGAGGAGGGCTGAGCACGGACTGCAGGAAATTTGTCCTACGTAACTAGCACCTTGATATTCGCGTGTGGTTGTTTCTAGAATAAAAAAAGGAGGTACCCCTACTTATGTTACTCCCACTACGCCTAGCCCAAGGTTAGTAGGTGACCTTGCGCTTGGCTCGTCGCCTCTTCCGGAAGTCGATGGTTCTACAGTAGTGCTTCTGGCAATCTGACACCAAATGAACTGCTGCACGTCCACTGCTTGTAAGCAAAAGTTTCTCATCGTGCTGCGAGCCACCGCGCACGCGTTGGCGAGGGAGAAGGCGTAATCAAGCTTCTCGTCGTTCTGCGAGTTGACAGGACACATCAAAGTTATTTACTAGTAGTACATACTCTCTCCAAAAAAGGGCTGACCATGTCATTGCCACCACCCCGTGCTCCGTCGTTGAGTACGTGCACTATTCATGTGCCATCGAGGAGAAAAAATATTGTGTAGGTGCCATCGAAGTGCACGACTCACTTACGAAAAAGGGTTCCCCCCCGCTTTTCCCCCTGCACGACTCACTTACGCACTGCTTATCTGATTATCTCCATTTTCTTGCATGACACGTGCACCTTGATGCCAGATGTCTCGCGTTTTGGGAAAAGGATGAACAAAGCTCACGTAAAAGAAAAGAGTTGAAGAGCATAGATTCCCGACGACCGAGGAGGAGCAAGGACCCTCGCAGTGGAGCGTCTGCAAGGAACCTTGCACGTTTTCCCCTATTTTTTGCCGCCTGCCCACCTATAAACAAATAAAAGAACATGAACTTTTCGCTAACCACTAGAAACGGTACATCAGGATGCTAAGTTGAAGATGTTTTATACTCCCTCCGTCCCCAAATATAATTCTTTTTAGATATTTCAATAAGGGACTACATACGAAACAAAATGAGTGAATCTAGACTCTAAAATATGTCTACATACATCCGTATGTTGTAGTCTATTTGAAATGGCTAGAAAGACTTATATTTAGGAACGGAGGGAGTAGTTTATATTTAATTATTGATAACCACGCAACAAGCCACACATGTATAGGATGCATGCAGCCACGCATGTACACAAGCCAACGCACTAACTCCATCCGATCCAACTCATGCACATACGCGCACAGACTGGAGCACACAACGCACGTACACAAGACGTGCATGCACACACGTTCGTCCGCAGAATGCACGTGAATAACACATGCATGCGCACACACTCGACTGCATGGAGGCGTGCGCCTGCTACGTCTTGAGCTTGCGTTGGTTTTCCTCGAAGAGGAGAGGGTGATGCAGCAAGTGTAGCGTAAGTATTTCCATCAGTTTTTGAGAACCAAGGTATCAATCCAGTAGGAGGCTCCTCAAAAGTCCCACACACCTACACAAACAAACTGAGAACTCGCAACCAACGCAATAAAGGGGTTGTCAATCCCTTCACGGCCACTTGCGAAAGTGAGATCTGATAGAGATAGTATGATAAGATAAATATATTTTTGGTATTTTATAATATAAATGCAAAAAGTAAAGATGCAATAAAAATAGATTGGAAGCAAATATGATAAGAGATAGACCCGGGGGCCATAGGTTTCACTAGAGGCTTCTCTCGAGATAGAATAAGTATTACGGTGGGTGAACAAATTACTGTCGAGCAATTGATAGAAAAGTGAATAATTATGAGATTATCTAGGCATGATCATGTATATAGGCATCACATCCAAAACAAGTAGACCGACTCCTGCCTGCATCTACTACTATTACTCCACACATTGACCGACTCCTGCCTGCATCTAGAGTATTAAGTTCACAAAGAACAGAGTAACTCATTAAGCAAGATGACATGATGTAGAGGGATAAAATCATGCAATATGATATAAACCCCATCTTGTTATCCTCGATGGCAACAATACTATACGTGTCTTGCAACCCTTTCTGTTACTGGGTAATAAAACCGCAAGATTGAACCCAAAGCTAAGCACTTCTCCCATGGCAAGAAAGATCGATCTAGTAGGCCAAACCAAACCGATAATTCAAAGAGACTTGCAAAGATAACTCAATCATACATAAAAGAATTCAGAGAAGATTCAAATATTATTCATAGATAAACTTGATCATAAACCCACAATTCATCGGATCTCGACAAACACACCGCAAAAAGAGATTACATCAAATAGATCTCCACAAGAGAGGGGGAGAACATTGTATTGAGATCCAAAAAGAGAGAAGAAGCCATCTAGCTAATAACTATGGACCCGTAGGTCTGTGGTAAACTACTCAGAACTCATCGGAGGGGCAAGAATGTTGATGTAGAGGCCCTCCATGGTCGATTCCCCCTCCGGCAGAGTGCCGGCGAAGGCTCCAAGATGGGATCTCGCGGATACAGAAGGTTACAAGGGTGGAAATTTTGTTTCGTGGTGCTCCTGGATGTTTTCGGGGTACATAGGTATATATAGGAGGAAGAAGTAAGTCGGTGGCCGCCCGAGGGGCCCATGAGACAGGGGGCGCGCCCTACAAGGGGGGGCGCCCTCCTATCTCGTGGCCACCTCGGCTGCTTCTTGGCTTGCACTCCAAGTCCTCCAGATCACGTTCGTTCCAAAAATCACGCTCCGGAAGGTTTCATTCTGTTTGGACTCCGTTTGATATCCCTTTTCTTCGAAATACTGAAATAGGAAAAAAACAGCAATGCGGGTTGGGCCTCCGGTTAGTAGATTAGTCCCAAAAATGATATAAATGTGTAAAATAAAGCCCATAAACATCCAAAAGGGGTAATATAATAGCATGGACCAATCGAAAATTATAGATACATTGGAGACGTATCAAGCATCCCCAAGCTTAATTCCTGCTCGTCCTCGAGTAGGTAAATGATAAAAAGAGAATTTATGATGTGGAATGCTACCTAGCATAATTTATAATGTAATTTTCTTTATTGTGGCATGAATGTTCAGATCCAAATGATTCAAAATAAAAGTTCATATTGACATAATAAATATTAACACTTCAAGCATACTAATCAAAGTAATCATGTCTTCTCAAAATAACATGGCAAAAGAAAGTTCATCCCTACAAAATCATATAGTTAGGCTATGCTTCATTTTCGTCACACAAAGATGTTCCCAACTTCTATACTCCCGATGACAAGCCAAGCAATTGTTTCATACTTAAATGATCTCAAACTTTTTCAACCTTCACACAATACATGAGCGTTAGCCATGGATATAGCACTATGGGTGGAGTAGAATATGATGATGGGGATTGTGTGGAGAAGACAAAAAAGGAGAAAGTCTCACATTGACGAGGATAATCAACGGGCTATGGAGATGCCCATCAATTGATGTCAACATGAGGAGTAGGGATTGCCATGCAACGGATGCACTAGAGCTATAAATGAATGCTCAACAAAAGAAAACTAGTGGGTGTGCATCCAACTTGCTTGCTCACGAAGACCTAGGGCATTTGAGGAAGCCCATTGTAGGAATATACAAGCCAAGTTCTATAATGAAAAATTCCCACTAGAAAAAAGACAACTTATGAGACTCACTATTTGAAAAACATGGTGCTACTTTGAAGCACAAAATATGAGACTCACTACATGAAGAACAAGGTGCTACTTTGAAGCACAAGTGTGGAAAAAGAGAAAGTAACCTTGCCCTTTTTTATTTATTTTCTTTTTCTATTTTTTTCTTTTTCTTCTTTTTTTGGGCCTTTCTTCTTTTTCTTTTTCTTTTTCTTTTAGCCTTTCTTCTTTTTTTTCTTTGGGAAATGCTCTAATAATGATGATCATCACACTTTCATTGATTACAACATATGAATTACAACTCGAAACTAGAACAAGATATGACTCTATATGAATGCCTCCGGCGGTGTACCGGGATGGTGCAATGAATCAAGAGTGACATGTATGAAAAATAATGCATGGTGTCTTTGCCACAAATATGATGTCAACTACATGATCATGCAATGGCAATATGACAAAAGTAACGTATGTCATGATGATGATAAACGGAACGGTGGAAAGTTGCATGGCAATATATCTCGGAATGGCTATGGAAATGCCATGATAGGTAGGTATGGTGGCTGTTTTAAGGAAGATATAAGGAGTTTTATGTGTGATAGAGCGTATCGTATCATGGGGTTTGGATGCACCGGCGAAGCTTGCACCAACTCTCAAGGTGAGAAAGGGCAATGCACGGTACCGAAGAGGCTAGCAATGGCGGAAAGGTAAAAGTGCGTATAATCCATGGACTCAACATTAGTCAAAAGAACTCATATACTTATTGCAAAAATTTAGAAGTCATCAAAAATCAAGTACTACGCACATGCTCCTAAGGGGATAGATTGGTAGGAAAAGACCATCGCTCGTCCCCGACCGCCACTCATAAGGATGCACAAGCCAGGTACACTTCATGTTTCAAATTTGTTACACAACTTTAACCATACATGCATGCTACGGGACTTGCTAACTTCAACACAAGCATTCTTTAAATTCATAATCACCCAACTAGCATGATTTTAATATCACTACCTCCATATCTCAAAACAATTATCAAGCATCAAATTGATCATAGCATCCAATTCACTTCCTATGATAGTTTTTATTAATACCCAACTTGGATGCTCATCATTCTAGGACCAATTTTGTAACCATAGCAAATACCATGCTGTTCTAAAAGAATCTCAAAATAATATAAGTGAAGCATGAGAGACTAGCAACTTCTTCAAAATTAAGACACCACCGTGCTCTAAATGATATAAGTGAAGCACTAGAGCAAAAACTATCAAACTCAAAAGATATAAGTGAAGCACTTAGAGTATTCTAGCAAATTTCTAATCAAATAGGCTTCTCCCAAAAGGTGTGTACAGAAAGGATGATTGTAGTAAACTAAAAAAGAAAAGACTAATATAATACACGACGCTCCAAGCAAAACACATATCATGTAGCGAATAAAAATATAGCTCCAAGTAAAGTTACCAATGAACGAAGACGAAAGAGGGGATGCCTTCCCGGGGCATCCCCAAGCTTAGGCTTTTGGCTATCCTTGAATATCTTGGGGTGCCATGGGCATCCCCAAGCTTAGGCTCTTGCCACCCTTTATTCCATAGTCCATAAAAGCTTTACCCAAAACTTGAAAACTTCACAACACAAAACTCAACAGGAAATCTTATAAGCTCCGTTAGTGAAAGAAAACAAAACCAGCACATAAGGTACTGCAATGAACTCATTCTTTATTTATTTTGGTGTTAAACCTACTGTATTCCAACTTCTCTATGGTTCATAAACTATTTTACTAGCCATAGATGCATCAAAATAAGCAAACAACACACGAAAAACAGAATCTGTCAAAAAACAGAACAGTCTGTAGCAATCTGTAACTAACGCAAACTTCTGGAACTCTAAAAATCCTACCAAAATAGTACGTATTGGAAAATTTGTTTATTGATCAGCAGCAAAACGAATCGATGCAAAAGCACGTTTCTGTGATTTATTGAAGTTTTTCTTGTGAGCACAAAGTTTCTGTTTTTCAGCAGAATCAAATCAACTATCATCATAGTTTATCCTATAGGTTCTACTTGGCACAAACACTAATTAAAAGATAAAAACACATCTAAACAGAGATTAGATGCAAGACTTATTACTAAACAGGAGGAAAAGCAAAAAACATAAAGAAAAATTGGGTTGCCTCCCAACTAGCGCTATCGTTTAACGCCCCTAGCTAGGCATAAAAGCGAAGATAGATCTAACGAGTGCCATCGTTGGCACTTGATTTATAAGTAGCACACATGATAGATTCATAAGGTAATTTGACTTTCTTCCTTAGAAAGTGATCCATGCCTTTCTTTAAAGGAAATTGGAATCTAATATTCCCTTCCTTCATATCAATAATCACACCAATCGTTCTAAGGAAAGGTCTACCAAGAATAATAGGGCAAGAAAAATTGCAATCTATATCAAGAACGTTAAAATCTACGGGCACCAAATTTCTATTTGCAACAATAAGAACATCATTAATCCTTTCCATAGGTTTTTGAATGGTGGAATCCGCAAGGTGCAAATTTAACGAGCAATCATCAAGATCATGGAAATCTAGAATATCACATAAAGTTTTCGGAATTGTGGAAACACTAGAACCCAAATCACACAAAGAAAAACACTCATAATCTTTAATTCTAATCTTTATAGTAGGTTCCCACCCATCATTAAGTTTTCTAGGTATAGAAACTTCCAAATTAAGTTTTTCATCATAAGATTGCATCAAGGCATCAATGATATGTTTGGTAAAAGCTTTGTTTTGACTATAAGCATGAGGAGAATTAATAACGGATTGCAACAAGGAAATACAGCCTTTTAAAGAACAATTATCATAATCAAATTCCTTGACATCCGAGATAGCAGGTTCAATACTATTTAAATTTGTGACCTCTCCAATCCCACTTTTACCAAATTTAGCATCAAGATCTAAAAACTCCGAATTCTTGGGACGCCTTCTAGGCAATGTTGATTCATCATCAGTCCCATAATCATCAAAATTCATATTGCAAAACATAGATCTAATAGGAGACGCATCGATACCTTTAAGATCTTCATCATTATTTTCATGTAACTTTTCTGGTTTAGCGGCCATCTTATTGACTAAGGTGGCTTGCTTATCAGAAATTTTGGCTATAGCATTTTCAAGACGGGTAATTTGAGCATTAACACCATAAAATTATTTATTCATATCATCAAGCTCTTTGTTCATAAATCCCAAAAAACCTTTTTGTTCCTTATGCTCTTTTCCAAAGAAATTATTATGCTCAAATTGCAAATTCATAAAGCTTCTAATATTTGATTCAATCTCTTCCATCCTTCTGAGAAGGTCGTCAGGACCCTTAGGCGAAGCCATAAGGACAAATGGGCACACAAGCAAACAGAAAAAGGCAAGCGAAAAAGAGAGGAGGAGATTGGGAAAGAGAGGGCAAATAAAATGGCAAGGGTGAAGTGGGGGAGAGGAAAACAAGAGGCAAATGGCAAATAATGTAAATGCGAGGGAGATGGGTTTGTGAGGGTACTTGGTATGTCTTGACTTGAGCGAAGACCTCCCCGGCAACGGCACCAAAAATCCTTCTTGCTACATCTTGAGCTTGCGTTGGTTTTCCTCGAAGAGGAGAGGGTGATGCAGCAAGTGTAGCGTAAGTATTTCCCTCAGTTTTTGAGAACCAAGGTATCAATCTAGTAGGAGGCTCCTCAAAAGTCCCACGCACCTACACAAACAAACTGAGAACTCGCAACCAACACAATAAAGGGGTTGTCAATCCCTTCATGGCCACTTGCGAAAGTGAGATCTGATAGAGGTAGTATGATAAGATAAATATATTTTTGGTATTTTATAATATAGATGCAAAAAGTAAAGATGCAAATAAAAGTAGATTGGAAGCAAATATGATAAGAGATACACCCGAGGGCCATAGGTTCCACTAGAGGCTTCTCTCGAGATAGCATAAGTATTACGGTGGGTGAACAAATTACTGTCGAGCAATTGATAGAAAAGCGAATAATTATGAGATTATCTAGGCATGATCATGTATATAGGCATCACATCCAAAACAAGTAGACCGACTCCTGCCTGCATTACTACTATTACTCCACACATCGACCGACTCCTGCCTGCATCTAGAGTATTAAGTTCACAAAGAACAGAGTAACACATTAAGCAAGATGACATGATGTAGAGGGATAAACTCATGCAATATGATATAAACCCCATCTTGTTATCCTCGATGGCAACAATACAATACGTGTCTTGCAACCCTTTTTGTCACTGGGTAAGAAAACCGCAAGATTGAACCCAAAGCTAAGCACCTCTCCCATGGCAAGAAAGATCAATCTAGTAGGCCAAACCAAACCGATAATTCAAAGAGACTTGCAAAGATAACTCAATCATACATAAAAGAATTCAGAGAAGATTCAAATATTATTCATAGATAAACTTGATCATAAACCCACAATTCATCGGATCTCGACAAACACACCGCAAAAAGAGATTACATCAAATAGATCTCCACAAGAGAGGGGGAGAACATTGTATTGAGATCCAAAAACAGAGAAGAAGCCATCTAGCTAATAACTATGGACCCGTAGGTCTGTGGTAAACTACTCACAACTCATCGGAGGGGCAAGGATGTTGATGTAGAGGCCCTCCATGGTCGATTCCCCCTCCAGCAGAGTGTCGGCGAAGGCTCCAAGATGGGATCTCGCGGATACAGAAGGTTACGGCGGTGGAAATTGTGTTTCATTGTGCTCCTGGATATTTTCAGGGTACGTAGGTATATATAGGAGGAAGTACGTCGGTGGCCGCCCGAGGGGCCCACGAGATAGGGGGGCGCGCCCTACATGGGGGGCACCCTCCTATCTTATGGCCGCCTCGGCTGCTTCTTGGCTTGCACTCCAAGTCCTCCGGATCACGTTTGTTCCAAAAATCACGCTCCCGAAGGTTTCATTCCGTTTGGACTCCATTTGATATCCCTTTTCTTTGAAATACTGAAACAGGCAAAAAAAACAACAATACGGGCTGGGCCTCCAGTTAGTAGGTTAGTCCCAAAAATGATATAAATGTGTAAAATAAAGCCCATAAACATCCAGGGGTAATATAATAGCATGGAACAATAAAAAATTATAGATACGTTGGAGACGTATCAGCACCATCCGCATCGATGTCCGGTTTGTCATGCTACGGAGAAGCTCGCACGCAACGGCGCATACACATCTCTTGCAGCACCTCTTTGCCGTCGTTGCTCACCTACTAGTCGGAGACGAAGACGACCCAACCTCAGCCTTAGAGCTAGCACCGATGGAAAAACATGCACGCTGCACACACATGAGTACATACGTTGTGCCCACGACGTGGTGGTGGTGCGTCCCTAGTTGCCTCTACTCCTTCTGCGCACGTTGTCTATCAAGGCGGTTGCATGCTAATGATGATGTGGGTGAGATCTTCTAGGACTCAAATGATGACGAGGAAAATTATGAGACACAAGGTGACATACACCATCAAGGTCCACGGTCAAGGGGGTGCTAGTAAGTGCTTAGATGTGCTTAGAGCAAGTATAATAGATCTGAGTCATCGGGCTATAAGGAATAAACTAGTATATTTCTGCTTAGTTGGAGGAAAGAGAAGAGGAGAGAGAAGGTAAGCGGGCTCTTCGTGAAGAGCCAGCTCTAGCACGTGGTCCTAGGCACTTTGTGAGAATGAAAGGTGGGCCACAGAATAAAAAAGTAGTAGTACACTCTTTTGATCTACTATTGTACATGTTGACTATAAGATGGGCTATAGATGACATGGCACTGGCTTATAGCCAACAACTGGCTATACTATTAATGCTCTTTAGATGAGGTGCTAAGTGCATTAAATGGCTTAGTAACTCAAGTCTTCAACGCATAGGTGCTTAGTTTATTGGTGCCACATCATATTTTATGCCTACGTGGCAGGCTTAGCAGCTATACATGGTGGAGCACTAGGAGAGGCCAAGGCTGGCCATAGTGGGGAGTAACTTATACTGTAACATATTACTATGTTACTCTAAACATCTCTATAAACTGGAAAGGAGGGAGTAGTAACATAGACTAGTGTCATATGCAGAGTATGGGAGCACATGTTATTTGCCCGTCCGGACCGATCCCAAGTTGGCTTCTCATCTTCTTGGCCCAACAAAAACCCCACCCCCCTCCCGCGCGCGCTTCTCG
>NC_041393.1:348734810-348742974 GCF_002162155.2 Triticum dicoccoides | reverse complement strand
CGCGCTTCTCGCCTGGCGCCAGCTGAGCCCGCCGCTCCACATTGATGGCAAGTTAGGGTGACGCGACCTCTCACTGCTTCCGCCGTTGAAGTGGCGCGCCAACCGAGGGCACCGCCCACTGCACGCCCGGCATTTGAGACTACACAGTGGATAGTAACTTTAGAGCAAGTACTACAATTAGATGACATAAGCAGGCTATAAGGATTTAAATATAGTATTTGTGCTTAGTTGAAGGAGAGAGAAGAGGAGAGAGAAGAGAAGCGGATTGTAAACGTGTAGCCGGTTGTACTCCAACATACTTTGTGAGACAAAAGGTGGAGCCATTATTAATGATATTGTATTTATACTAAAGGGACTAGCGGACGCCTTAATTACTCTGTTTTTTTTTGAGACAAACCTTGGTGGGGCTATTATTGACTTGGACATGGGGTTTGGGGGCCAAAGGCCTACTATTATACTCGCACGACCGACTTGACATGCTCTACCCTAGCCGCCGCTGTATCGTATGGTTTCGCATCGTTCCAGATCTTAGCGCCGCCACACAATTCTTCTCCAGCCCTCCTTCCAGCATGCACCGCGAGAAGGGACATCAGTCCTCCGAACCCCGCCTTTCTTGATCCTGTTAGGGAGAGGGGCGATCAGGTTTCTAGGGAGCACACTCCTGTGACTGCTGCCAGCGACGACTTCCTCAACGACAACCTTCTTCCCCGACCTCGGTAACCTCTTCATCAACGACATGAGTGACAACATCAACCACATCGGTTCTGCTCCCGCTGTACAGTATGTGATTCTGTCCTCCTGGTTTAGTCCGCATGATTACTTTGATGTTTGCAATTGTCGTCATGATCTATTTACTGCTGATTCGGATTAAATTTCATACTAAATTGCTCATATATTCAACAATCCAATCCAAAAACCTGACTATAGGAAATTTACACCGAGTGGTTTTGCTGCACTTTTGAAGCCGCCTACTTTTAAGGGGGTTTAATATAAAAGGTGGCGCACAAGAGCAGTATATTGGTTTCAGATCATGTACTGCTATGACGCCACTAAGGGTAAGCCTGAGGGCGATCTTAATCCTGCACAGCAGGAAGCTTTTCAGAACATGGATACCCTCTTCAAAGCCGCCCTGCTGAGTGTTCTTGACGATTCCATTGTGGATTCATATATGTCGTTTGACAACGGTAAAGACATGTGGGCCCTCGGGCGCTGGCAACGAGTTGTACGTCATGGAGAAATTCTGTGACTACAAGATGACTGATGAGCGCTCTGTTGTTCAGCAGACTCATGAGATACAGTCACTCTCTAAGGAACTTGAGTGCTTTAAGTGTGTGTTGCCGGACAAATTTGTTGCTGGGACCGTCATTGCCAGGCTTCCACCTTCGTGGAATGATTTTTCTACTTCTCTGAAAAACAAGAGACATGAGTTTTCTGTTTTGGATCTCATTAGCACTCTTGATTTTGATGAGAAGGCGAGAGCAAAAGACACACGTGCTCGGGTCGCTGAGGGAGCTTCTAGTGCCCACATGGTACACAAGAAGAACTTCCAGTCCAACCAGCCCCAAAACAACAAGAACAAATCTCAGGGGAAAGGCAAGTTTGATGCAAGAACAAGCCGTCACATTCTACCAACTTCAAGAAGAATTCTCATAACGGGAAGGGAAACAGACCTCAATTTTGGTAGCACCGCTCAAAATTTATATGGCTGCATCTACCTACTGTCAGCTAACCTCATGGTGCTCCAGGTATTTCTACATTCGTAACTAGGTACAATGACCACCGCAAGATGAAATTAGCTTATTTGTACGTTGACTTGCTGAATGCAGTGCGGAACGATCCTGTCATGTGTGGAGGAGCAAACAAGCAGTGCAGCCGAAGGTGGAAATCAACCAAGGACTTATGAAATTATATGTAATCTTCCTCAGGCAGGTCAGTATCCCCTTCGTCCAGATGATCGTGTTTTGTCATGACGAGCTATTGATATGTGCTACTGTTTTGCAACACCGTTTAAGTATAGCTACTGTTTTCCTATCTTTTCAGATTCAGGACAATGAATATGATTTCAGGGGAACTGCACAATATGGACCCATGTTGAGTCATCTCTATTGCCTCATGTGTTTGCTGCAAATGTGTCAGCATCAATTGCAAGATGAGGCAGCTAGCTAGCTATGGAGTTGCCAACATGCTCAAAGTGCTCGCAACATTGAGAAGAAACAAGCATGCCCAGGAAATTAATGCATGCGCAGGGAGGCCCTTTGCTCAGAGAAGCATCGACCGATTTTCTTTATTTCCACACCTTCTCACAGCTTTGTATATTGATTATAGTATGGTGAATCATTGAGATGCATAGACATGCTGAACTTTTTTTCTTCTGAATGTTAGTTTAATGTGAGTGTCTGCATCCAGTACCGCATCCTCTAATTTGGTGGATGCACACAAAGAAAATAAATCTTCTTAATTTACTCCATAACCACCCTATTAAATAGGCCTAGTAACAAACCAGGCGCATGCAGTGGCCGGCGGGCACATGCATCCTGCATGTATGGCCAGTCAGCCAAGCCCATGCGCCAGCTCCAATGCAGCAACGCAAAAGAAGAGAGCGGTTCTTGGGAAAAGCAAGTAGTTAGTGCAGCGAGACTTATAAACACGAACAACTCACTCTCCCGCTTCCGTCTCCCCACCCAATTCCCCCCGCTCCCCAATCTTCCTCACTCGTCCAGAAAACACCGCTCACCTTCTTTCCCACTCGTACAGAAAACGCCTGCTCCTCTTCTTCCACTCCTACAGAAATCCCCAGCCCTCCTTCTTCGCCACTCGCAATGCCACTAGGCTCGTCTCTGGCTACTCTTCTCAAACCCATGAGCTCGGCGCGACGCCCACAAGGAAAATGGAGTTGGCTGGCCCCAGCACCAAGAAGATGAGGCTCCCGCCAACGGCGACGCCGGTTGTAGATCCCACACCCGGCAGCGCGGGGAGAAGCGGCGAGCCCCCCCCCACCTGGATCTGAGGAACAGGTAGAATCTCCGGTGGACCGCATCAACGATCTCCCGGGCGTCATCCTTGAGGAGATCATTTCGCTTCTCCCCACCAAGGATTGCTACCACACACAAGTCCTCTCAACTCGGTGGCGCCCTCTATGGCGCACCGCGCCCCTCAATCTCGACTATCATCAGATATCTGTCCTTCTTGAATTTGATCTCCTCAGAGCCATCGTCTCTTCTCACTAGCAGGGCCCCATTCAATGCCTCTGCATCCTGACAAGCTACCTGCTGTCCATACCCGGCAAGGTGGACGCTTGGCTGACATCCCCTGAATTCGGAAAACTCCAGCAGTTTGAGTTCTACCATTACCACGAAAGTTTCATACCACGAACATACCAAGAATTCCTGCCCACACCACCGTTGTCCATCTCGCGGTTTTCCTCCTCTCTCCACACCGCCACCTTCACCCGGTGCCATCCACCAGACGATCTGGTACAAATGCTTCGACTCCCACTGCTAAAAAAACTTTCGCTTGTGTTGGTTTATCTGTCAGAGGCCTCACTTCACAGCATCATCCAGTCCAGTTGCCCTGCCCTGGAGTGCTTGTTGATTGTTTTGGGCATAGAAATTGGTATCAGTTGTCTCCAAATAAAGTTGCCTCACCTTAAAAGCATTGGAATTTGTTTTAAAGGAAAACAAGCTCATCATCGAAGATGCCCCTTCACTTGAAAGGTTGCTCCTTTATAATTGTTATACACCTTCAGAAATAACTGTCGTCTCTGTGCCAAACTGGAGACCTTGGGTGTAATTCGTGACCCATTTAATAATCACAAGGAGTTGGTGTTTGGCTCCTCACTTTTTCAGGTACCGTATATTATCATCTACACATTCGTAATCATATGCTGCATTTTTCATTCATGCGCATAAGTTTTATATCATCTTGGAGTACACTTTGGGTACTAATATTATTTGTATATACTCAATGAAGAGTTCGTCCATTGATAGCCTATCAATGCTGCTGGATTCTGTCAAGATCATATATATCAGAATGTATAGTTTTGATCTGGACATAATTATAGGCTTGCTGCGATGCTTTCGACCTCTGGAGAATTTATACATAGAGGTGATGATTTCATGCACATTGAAAGCCCGTATATATTGTACTAGAATTAACTGTTCAGCTGTCGTTCTTTTGCATACTCTTTTTTCAGACATTAACTGTTTTCAATCTTCATGTCTACTTAGGCAGAACCACATGGAGAAAAACATATAACCAATCGCTGGCGTAATAAGCACAAGGATTTTCTCAGTTCTCATGACATTCGTTTGAGGACAATAACGATGGGACGATATGCATCCAACCAGGCAAACAGAAGCTTTGTCACATTCTTCCTGTTGAATGTGAGGTTACTATTGTCCATGAGGCTTAATTTTTACAGCAAGAGATTTCTCACGGACGAACATGTTGAACAGCAAAAAAAAGAAGTTTCGGGTGGACAAATGGGCTTCTAAATGTGCTCGGCTTCTATTTACAATAAGTTGTAGACATGCTGAAATAATATTTTTTGCACAGGATGTTGATTTTATGGATCAGACCGATCCATTTGTTTGTGACTGCAAAAAAGAGTGCTTGGGTTAGATGTTCCTGTCATGTTCAGTCTGGGTTTTGTCTAAAAATTTGATGAACAATTAATCCTTGGGCTTTTTGTACCATTTGTATGCTTGACTTGCATGTTGTTGCCCTCGTACTCCCCTCCACCTGCCACTACACTACCGCATCTTCCATGGCTGCCGTTCATTCCCGTCCAAGGCCTTGCCATCATTCTCCGCCTTGGTTAGCTCACTGTGTCCCCTGCCGTCTGGCATTGCCAACATGGTCAACAACCAAGAGGAATCAGGAGATGAATGTACGTGGAGAGGCTGACAGTAGGGACCCACCAGGGTCATTGCATTTCACAAGGAGGTGCCTCGTTATTACAAGCCAAAAAAATACTTCCTCCTAATTGTTTGACAACTAGGTTCCACGCCATTGTCAATGTAGTCAATAAACGAGAAAATTACACAACAAGCGGAAAACACCAGGGACCCAGCAGGTCGCCCAGTTGTTTTTCAGTTTTAGAGACGGAGCTCAACTGCGCGCTATCCGGGGGCTGTGGCCCGTCTAGCCCACGCTTACACTTTTATTCAGCACATGACGAGCCCAGTTGATATATTTTTTCTTTCTGAAATTGGCTAGCCCAGTTCTTTTTTTGGAGAATACCAAAACCGAGGCCTACTTGCTTTTCTCAGCCCTGCTGGGCTGCAAATCTTTCAAGACGAGGAGGGATGTAAGTAGTAAGAAATGGGCTTCCCCAGAAAACGGGCTATACGTTGTAAGAAATGGGCTGTAAATTTTTAAACCAAAGCCAACCGGCAATTGCATTAAAATATCATTTTTAGGATTTCTCTACTCTCTACTCTTATAAAAACCAAAGCCAACTGGCAATTACATTAAAATATCATCTTTTCTCCCACAAGATAAACTACTCATACAAATGCATCTTCATGTTCCGTGCAACGAACATGCATCTTGCTAGTTAAGATTCTAAATTTCATTCATCTTTTTTTGCGGAGAATTGTTTTTTGAATTTTATTTTGATATAACTTTTTGAAAATTATTTTTAACATGACTCGAAATTTCGTGATTAAAAGAGTTCGGAACCCACCGAAATATGCAAAATTTCGTTGAATTTTTTAGCAGTGCTCAGAATATATGGTCTGTAATGCCAATAAAAAGAATACGGGCTTCAAATATCCTTAAGAATTAGCAAATGGGCTGTAAATTATTGAAAATAATGGCTAATGGGTTGTATGCTATTTTCCATAGATTTGGAGGCTGACTTCTGGGCCTACTAGGTTGACGATGACGCTGTCCTAAATTTTTTTTACGCGTACGCAAGGCTTTGTCAACTTAGTCAACACATAACAGTGACTGTTGGATGTCCATCCTACGGCCGCCGTGCTTCTTCAATCTCTGATCTTCCTGCTCCAGCCGCCCAAACCAGCACCGGCGGGACTGCCTGCTCCCTCCTCCCGTGGCTGGCTGTGCTGCCGCCAAATCATCCCTCTAACCACCCACACATCCTGTTATTTTCCGGCGACGTCAGCCTCACCCCGCAGCTGACCAGTCAGCGCTCATTCTCGCCTCAGCGTGGGCATCCGCTACGGTGGCTTCGCGGGCTCCGGGTGGTTCTCTTCCTGCGCCTCGCCCTCGTCCATCGCATTTGTGCTCTCGGCGCGGCGAGGTCAACATGGTCAAAAAACAACAGCCATCAGAAGAGGCTGACAGTAGGGGCCCACACAGGAAAATGCCTCCTTATTACGCGCAAAATAATGATTCCTCCACCTGATAGCTGGGACCCACCGGAAGGGCCTCTGTATTTCGTGAAAAAACGTCCCCCCCGCTATCAGCTCGGACCCACCGGAAATGCCTCCTTATTACGCACAAAAAAATGAATACCCCCCTGCTAGCTGGGACTCACCTTGGTGGGAGGCTGACTTGTGGGCCTACTAAGTTTACGGGGACAGAGGGCTTTGTCAACTTAGTCAATATGAACGATTCTAGCTCCAGTGACCGTACGATGTCCATCCAACGGCCATAGTGCTTCTTCAACCTCTGGTCTTCATGCTCCAGCCGCCCAAAGCAGCGCCGGTCATGCCGCATGCTCCTGCCTCCCTGGCCGGCTGTGATGCCACGGAGGCCTCACCGCCCCCTACTACTCCCACCGCTGGCCAGGCCATCCCTCTACTCACCCACACCCCCTATTATTCTGCGGTGACGACAGCCTCACACCGCAGCCGAACCAGTGAACCCTCGTACTCCTCTTCGCATGGGCATCCACTGCTGCGTCTTCCCCGGCTCCGCGTCGTCCCCTTCCTAGGCCTCGCCGTCGTCCATCGCCGTGGTGCTCTCGGCACGGCATGGTCAATGTGGTCAACGACCGACTTCCATCGGAAGAGTACTGTGCATGGAGAGGCTGACAGCTGCGTCCACGGCGGCCGCAAGGAAGTGCTTCCTTATTACGCGCAAAATAATTATTCCTCCACCTGACAGCGGGGACCCACCAAACGGGCCACCATATTTCCCGAAAATACGTTTCCCCCTGCCTGCTGGGACCCACCAGGTACATCTTCACACACATGGAAGTGCGTCCGAGCAAAAAAAAATGATTCGCCCCCCTGACTGCTGGGACCCACCAGCTACATCTTCGCATGCAAGGAAGTGCCTAACAGTCGGGACCCACCTTGTAGAAGCGTACGTAGCATTGTCATTCTGGTCACGAACGTGTACGTACATACTGGTGGATGTAGAGGCGCACACGTACGTACAACGGCCAGGGTGCAAGAAAGAAAATATGGCCACGTATGTACATACGGGCGGGGTCTCGAACGCCTACTCGCGCATATGTACGGCCATGGCTCGTGTACATGGCTGGGTCGGAACGGAGAAACAGCGTCGTCATCGTGTTCATGGGGAGCCAACTGGCTGGGTCGGAACGAAATGCGTCATCGTGTTCATTGGGAGGTCTTGGACAGAACAGGCGATGGAAACGAGCTTGGTGTACCGCCGAACGGAGGAAACAGCCTTGTGTTCGACCGGCCACGTTCGAAACGGGATCCTATGGATCATGAGGGGTCTGGCATACCGCAAAACGGAGGAAATGGACCTCCTACGATCGAAACGGGGGTCTGTTGATCGAGAGGGGTGTGGCGTACCGCAAAACAGAGGAAATGGACCTCCTACAGTCGAAACGGGGGTCTTGTTGATCAGGAGGGGTGTGGCGTACTGCAAAATGCACGAAACGGACCTCCTACGGTCGAAACAAGGGTCCTGTTGATCGAGAGGGGTGTGGCGTACCGCAAAACGGATGAAACGGACTTGTGTTGGAGCGCTACGGTCGAAACGGGGGTCCTGTTCATCGGGAGGGGTGTGGCGTACCGCAAAACAGGACTCCACAGGATACTGTTCATCTCCACCGTCGACCTCCTCCAGCCTCCACGGGTTACCATCGACCTCCTCCAGCCTCCACGGGCTCCTGTTCATCTAGCCTCCACCGCGCGCTACTTCACCGGCAACTGTTCAACTACCCCTCCACGGGCACCCCTCCACCGTCTACTGTTCATCCAGCCCTCCACACCACGGG
>NC_041393.1:348729267-348734577 GCF_002162155.2 Triticum dicoccoides | reverse complement strand
CCAATTGATCAGCTTCAATTAGCAGCAGTAGCAAAGGAATCGCTCGATCGGGTTCAGTTAACAGCCATCGATCGATCGCTCGGGTTCAGTAACAAGTAGCCTGCAGTGCAATCGCTCGGGTTCAGTTAGAGCCCAACGCCTCGCTCGGGTTCAGTTCGAGCCAACACCTCACACACACACGCGTACATGTACGAGAGAAACACGCATCGCTCGACCCCTGACCTCCCACCGTAACCGGGAACCCCCTGAAATTTTCCTCGCCCTCGCTTCTACCATGGTTTTTTCCGTCATGGATGACCCAAAGAATGTCATGCAGCTGCGTCTCCGGCCCGCCTAGGACAAAAAGCCCATTTTCTGTCATGATTTTTTGTCATAGAAGTAGGAGCCCACCACATCTATGATGATACCGGGTTTTGTCACAATTATTGTCATAGAAGTGTCATATGTATGACAGATTTTTTTTCGTTCGGCCCAAAATGTCACGGATGTGTCTGTTTTTGTAGTGACACAATCCCCAGTACCTGAGCCAGCACAAACACCTGAGCCATATCAGGAACTTGTTTATTAGTGGGAGCCATAGGGGCTCTCCAACCAGTGGAACCCTCAGGACCCTCCACAGTATCTAGGAGAGAGTTACTTCGAGCCATGTCCATGGACCAACTTAGGGCAAAAGCCTAAGCTTGGGGGAGTATGTATTCCCACTGACATTACATCCATGTTCGCACACTCATTTAGCTTGTTGGTGTTCATACTTTTTCATTGTATAATCCATGTTAGTTTCATTTTGCTTTCTTCTTGTGTGTTTGAAAAACTTTGATAACATCAAAAAATATTTCTTGCTTGCTTATTTTTAGTTTTTCCTTTCTAGTTTAAATTAGTTGTAGTATTAAAAGAAAACCCAAAAACATTTCTTGTTCTTCTTTTGTTTGTTGGGAGCTTTCCCGTGTAAATAGTTGTCTCATTTTCATTTTTCCTTTGTTTCACTTTCCTCAAGAGAAAAACAAAAAATCCAAAAACATTTAAGTGTGTTTCTCTGAAATTCTTTTCTTTTCTTTGGGTCGCAAGGAAGGACCACGATGAAAATGTTGAGTGGCTCTCATATGCATTATAGTTGATCTAACAAAGAGCCCATATTACCTTGTCTTCTCCTTTTAATAAATATGTCGGTGCACCAGGAACGGGGTCCCTAGTACTCCTGAGTTATGCACGGACGACTGTAGTTCCCCCTTCCCCAGCAAGGTAACTTGGCAAGAGATAAAAGCAAACCTGGGGAACCGCTCTTCGTGAGATCAAGGAGAGCATTAAGAAGATCAAGCTAAGAGGAAATCACCTCAGGGAAGCCTCCCTTGCCGGGCAGGAGGGCCCGGACGGGTCAAGGCTACACTTGAGAGACAAGATCAGCTTGCCCCAGCAAGGCTACTGGGGTTGTCAAGTGCAGAACCCACCAGGCTCCTTGTCGGCAAACCTTCACCATGATGCCACCGCTCCACCTCATCATACCCAAGTCATTAATCAGTGCGGTGTCAAGTGATATGTCCATTTTGCATCATGTTTTCTTACTATTATTTATAATGCTTTTATGCATAATAATGCTTTATGGAGTAATTCTAATGACTTTTCTCTCATAATATGCAAGGCTTACACAAAGAAGGAGAATACCGACAGCTGGAATTCTGGACCTGAAAAAGCTGCGTTAGAGTTACCTATTCTGCACAACTCCAAATGAGCTGGAAATTTAGGAAGAATTATTTTGTAATATATGAAAAATATTGGAGAAAATAACTACTGTAGGGGGGCCCATCTTCTGGTATATAAGTCATTTTGACCTAGAAAAAAATAAGGAGAGGACTTTCAGGACGGAGCACCGCCGTCTTGAGGCGAAACTTGGGCAAGAGCACTTTTGCCCTCTGGCTGAGAGATTCTGCCGAGGGAACTTCCCTCCTGGGGGGGGGGGGGAAATCGAAGCCATCGTCATCACCAACAACCCTCTCATCTTTGGGAGGCCAATCTCCATCAACATCTTCAACAACACCATCTCCTCTCAAACACAAGTTCATCTCTTGTGTTCAATCTTTGTACCGGAACCTCAGATTGGTACTGATGACCCACAAGTATAGCGTATCAATCATAGTCCTTTCGATAAGTAAGAGTGTCGAACCCAACGAGGAGCAGAAGGAAATGAAAAGCGGTTATCAGCAAGGTAATGTCTGCAAGCACTGAAATTATAAGTAACAAGTAGTTTTATAGCAAGATAATTTGTTACGAGCAAGTAACGGTAATGGGAACAAAAGTGCAGCAAGATAGCCCAATCCTTTGGAGGAAAACTACAGGCCAAAACGGTCTCTTATGATAAGCAAAGTGTTCTCGAGGGCACACAGGAATTTCGTCTAGTCACTTTCATCATGTTGGTTTGATTTGTGTTTGTTACTTTGATAATTTGATATGTGGGTGGATCGGTGCTTAGGTGTTGTTCTTACTTGAACAAACCTCCTACTTATGATTAACCCCCTCGCAAGCGTCCGCAACTACAAGAAAAGTATTAAGAATAAATTCTAACCATAGCATTAAACTTTTGGATCCAAATCAGTCACTTACGGAATAGGGCATAAACTAGGGTTTAAGCTTCTGTCACTCTCGCAACCCATCATATAATAACTACTCCACAATGCATTCCCTTAGGCCCAAGTAGGGTGAAGTGTCATGTAGTCGATGTTCACATGACACCACTAAGGGAATCACAACATACATACCACCAAAATATCGAACACATATAAAATTCACATGACTACTTGCAACAAGATTTCTCCCGTGACCTCAAGAACGAAAGTACCTAATCACAAATGAAAATCATGCTCAAGATCAGAGGGGTATTAAATAGCATAATGGATCTGAACATATAATCTTCCACCAAATAAACCATATAGTATCAACTACAAGATGTAATCAACACTACTAGTCACCCACAAGCACCAATCTATAGTTCCAATACAAAGATTGAACACAAGAGATGAACTAGGGTTTGAGAGGAGATGGTGTTGTTGAATATGTTGATGGAGATTTCCCTCCCCAAGATGGGAGAGTTGTTGGTGATGATGATGATGATGATTTCCCTCTCTGGGAGGGAAGTTCCCCCGGCGGAGTCGCTCTGCCGGAGGGCAGAAGTGCTCCTGCCCAAGTTCCGCCTCGAGACGGCAGCGCTTCATCGCGAAAGTCCTCTCCTCATTTTTTTCTAGGTCAAAATGACTTATATACCAGAAGAGGGGCACTGGAGGTGGGCTGCGCTGAGCACAACCCACCATGGCATGCTTAGGGGGCCTGGGGCGCCTTGGTGTCTTGTGCTCACCAGGTGTCCCCCCTCCGGTAGTTATTTGCTCCATTAATTTATTATTTATTCTGTAAAAATTCCTTGTGAAGTTTCAGCTCATTTGGACTTGTGCAAAATAGGTGGCCTGACGTAACTTTTTCAGGTCCAGATTTCCAGCTACCGGAATTCTCCCTCTTTGTGCGAACCTTGCATATTATGAGAGAAAAGGCATTAGAATTACTCCAAAAAGCATTATTATGCATAAAAACAATATAAATAAGAGTAGGTAAACATGATGCAAAATGGACGTATCAACTCCCCCAAGCTTAGACCTTGCTTGTCCTCAAGCGAAAACCAAAATTGAAAAACGTGTCCACATGCTTAGAGAGAGAGGTGTCGATAAAAAAAATATGGACATAGAAGCATCATGTAAATTATTATAACAACAACAACAAACTTTAACATAAACTTTTATCATAGACTTCTCATGAACAAGTAACAATTCATCACAAGACCGAAGTATAATGCATAAACTCTATTGAAAACCAACAAACTATGTTCTCAGTCTACTTTGCAATTACAATTCATCCTCTTTTCAGTAAGGGTCATGTATCAGAGCCTTTTTGGCAAGTTCACATACTCAACCATTATATAGTCTTCTATGATTGCTAACACTCACTACATACACATCAGAAAAACGTTTCAACTGGACACATAGAAAGATAGGGGTTTATAGTTTTGCCTCCCAACATACTCACCTCGAGGGTGATGTCAACAATAATAACTCAAGCTACCCATATACAAATGGATATATGTTCCTAGATCTTTCCTCGGCACATGATGCTTGCCAAAAAGAGGAAGAAATAAAAAGGAATAGAGAGAAAGACTTTGACTCTTGCATGAAAGTAAATACATAAAAGTAAAATATAGGCCCTTCACAGAGGGAAGCAGAGGTTGCCATGCACTTTTTGTTTGTATGCTCAATCCCTTAGTGCAAAAGAACGCCACACTATATTGCCCCTTGTGATAGCAACCTTTATTATGCAGTCGTCGCTTTTATTCTTTGCCATCACAAGTTCGTACAACGCTCAATTTTATCTTACACTAAATGATCTAACACTTTTAGAAGCAATTTTTATTGCCTTATTGTACCGATACAACTTACTTAAAGGATCTTAATCAATCCTTAGGTAGGTATGGTGGACTCTTGAAAATAAGATTTGGGTTTAAGGGTTTTTGGATGCACAAGTAGCACTACTAGGGAAAACATTATACATAGAACTTTAGCAGTAGCGCTTGTTAAAAAAGCTTGCTACTGCTAGACAGCAGTAGCGCATGCCATATAAGCGCGCTGCAGATGCATATATAGTAGTAGCGCGTCTCGCTGAAAACTCGCTACTACTAAAATTTCGACCACTAAGCCGATGGGCTACACATAGTAGTAGAAATCTTTCAGAAACCGCCCTGACGCTAATATTCTTATAGCTGCGCGTTTACGTGTAAAGTGCTACTGCTAACAAAAATAAAATGAAATGAAAAACAAATAGAAAATTAAATGAAAATGAAAGAAATAGAAAAAGGAGAAAGGAAAAATATAAAATGTAAAGAAAAATAAACGAAAAAGGGAAAAAGGATGAAGGAATAGCAGTAGCGCGTTTGCGAAAACGCGCTATAGCTAACTTAGCTATAGCGCGTTTTCCCGAACGGGCTACCGTTATTTTTGACTTAACCCAAAAAACGGTTTCCCCCGGCCACCACTTCTCCCCAAATCCCTCGCCCCACTCTTCGTCGCCGTCTCCCCCACTTCACCGTCGCCCCCACTTTGTCGCCGTCTCCTGCCTGCGTCGACGTCGCGCTCATCCTCACCGCTGCCGCCCAAGGCCGCCCAGCCTCACCGCCGCCGCCTCTAGGGCCGCCCTCGACGTCACCATCGCCTCCCTCGACCTCTCCGCCACCGCACTCGACCTCACCGCCCCAAGCCCGCCCAGGAGTGCCGCCTCTTGATC
>NC_041393.1:348684875-348728845 GCF_002162155.2 Triticum dicoccoides | reverse complement strand
TTAGAAGTAGTAGTAGATGTTAATTAGTACTAGGGTTCATACATAATGATTTTTAGTAGTAGTAGTAGATGTTAATTAGTAGTAGTGATGGTACTAGTTAACTAGGGCAGTATGGTTAATTATAGATGTTTTTTAGTTAGGGTAATAATAGATGTTAAGTAGTAGATAATGTTGATGTTAATTAGTTCAGTAGGGTTTAGTTTTTGAATTGAATTTGTTTAACTAGATGTTAATTAGGGTAGTAGGGTTTAGTTTAGAGTAAAGTAATTTAGTTCAGTAGTTAACTAAATATAATCTATATTTGGTTTTTGAATTGAGTTTGAGAGAGCATGAGATTTGTGTAGATTTTCTTGTAGTGTCAAACGCTAGGACATGCAAATTTGAAGTGGTCAGGATATATGCAAATTCCTCAATTGTGTTTGCACATGCATGTTTCGATTGTGCCCAAGTGGACTTTTGTTGTTTCCAGGGAATGAAGCCGAGTGGCCTATGTTTTGCCGGAATGTTGATTCATTTCCGTTTCGGCAAATTTCAGGTTCTCGATTTGTCCACTTTTTAGCAAAGGCCATGCCGAAATTTTCTGTGAATTTCGGCATGACTTGTGCTACAAACTAGGACATATCGAGTGCCCGGGATTTGCCGCACCGGGAAGGAGTCAATGTTCCTGCAAAACAATAGGCCTTTTTTATGTCATTATTCATTTTATTAGGTCTAGAATTAATTGACTAGATTTAATCATAGGAAACATGGCTAGCAACGATGAAGGACAGCGTTCTGGTGATTGCGACGACGTCTACCGGGCGGCAGACAAATTTTTGAGCCTTGCCGACGATCAACCAATGTTGTTGCTGGGCCCACCGGTGGCATCGGGGACTGAGACCGACACGCACACTGGTGCTGAGACTGAGATGGGGGGCAAGCACCACATGCTGAAGGATCTATGACAATATAACTTATATGTGAATATGAACAAATATAAATAATTACGTTGTCTTCTTGTCTAGTGTCAACAATTTTGGCACATAATATTTTTATGGGGGCTCACAATCACAAAAGATTTCCAAGATAGTGTATTTTCATGTGAACCTTCCCTTCCCTTATTAATTCTTTCATGAATTGCATCATTGACCAATGCTATGTTTGTCAATCTCCAATAAAATTTTCTACTTATACTTTTCCTTATGTGGTGTCATTACTTACCATAAGATTAGCATATGATCTTTTTCATTTATTTCCTTTATTTTTATTGAAACATGAAAGTAAAGAAAGCAAAACTCACACTAAACTTTATTATATATCTCGCACACAATTACAAGGGTAGATCACTAAGCAAGCTTTGAAAAGAAATGATCGAACTAAAATTTTATTCATCTAAAGCAAAAGATAACTATGGATCGAACTAAGCTAAATAAAGGCAAAAGATGGCGGAGGTGATACGATATCGGGGCACCTCCCCCAAGCTTGGCACAAGCCAAGGGGAGTGCCCATACCCGATATGCAATTTTCTTTGGGTGATGAAGAAGGAGGTGGTTGTGATGAAGTGGTAGCGATCTTGTCCTTCATGATCAAGAGATTCTCCAATCTATGAATGACGCTTCGGAGGGTGATGATGTGCTCTTGCAACAAAATATTTTTACGAGTAAGGTATTTATTTTGCACACGAACCATTTCGATGATCCGAAAGGCCTCGATCTCGGTGAGGGTGAGATGATCATAGTAAGGTTTAAGGATATCTTCTTTTTCTTCCTCGACAGGCAAGGCCGTATCAACCACCGACGCTTGATCTCTGGTAGCCTCCTTGTTCTTGTCCCTTCTGATGGCTTCTACGGGCTCTTCCCTCTTCAGCTCGATCCTCATCAACCAAGCATACTCTTCCATGTTGTTGGAGGAGGAAGAAGACATGATGCCTGGCTTAATAGATCTGATCGAAAACAACAAGAAAAGAAAACATAAGATTTCTCTGCGATACGGAGGTCAATAGGTTCGGGGGTATATAGAGATTTTTTATCATGGGAAACAAGCAAACGGGAGAAAAATGGAGTCCGGGAGGTACCCGAGGTGGGCACAACCCACCTGGGTGCGCCTGGCAAGCCAAGCGCGCCCTGTTGTCTTGTGCCCACCACAGGTGCCTTCCGGGTTGTTTGTTATTTTCCTAATTTTTGTTATATTCCAAAACGGACAAAAAATACTTTTGCAGATTTTTTGGAGTCTGCTTACGTACTGTATCACCTACATCCTCTTTTTCAGGATTCTGGGGGTATTCCGGAAGGTTTCTTTTATATGTTCCTCCGGTGTCATAGTTTGGGTAATATTACTTTCAACATTAATGGGCATACCTGAGATATAATGTTTTATTCATTGCCCATTAACAACCTTTGGGTTAATACCTTCGGCATTATTTATTTTAATAGCTCCAAATCGATAAACCTCCTCGATAACATAGGGTCCTTCCCATTTGGAAAGGAGTTTTCCTGCAAAGAATCTGAAACAAGAGTTGTACAAAAGAACATATTCTCCAACCTTGAACTCACGCTTTTTAGATTCTTTTATCATGCCATCTTTTACCTTTTTCTTTAAATAACTTGGCATTTTCATAATCTTGGGTTCTCCATTCATCTAATGAGCTAATATCAAATAACCTCTTTTCACTGGCAAGTTTGAAATCATAGTTGAATTCTTTAATTGCCCAAAATGCTTTATTGAGACTCCCGGGAAGCGCGCCTCCTTAGAGTGTTGCACACCCATTGAAGAATTGCTAGAAATCTTTGTCGGAAAGACATACAAGGCCACTCCACCAATGAAAAAGCAGTTGCTAGCAAGGGAGGATGGCACTACCGGTACTTTTACTGTTGGTGCCACTCTAGACAGCAAATAGGATAGCGCACTCATTGCCTTCCTGTGGGCGAATGGAGATGTGTTTGCATGGTAACCATCCGACATCCCCGGTGTTCCCAGGGAGGTAATTGAGCACCACCTTTGTCGGATTAAGGGATCTGCAAACCCTTGAGAGGTTCGAAGTATGGGGTGCGTGCAGAGATCTCAATCTACCCAGCCTGCCTACTCGCGATCCTCCTAAGCCTAGCGCATTGAGCTCAAAGGGACAAAGAGACACATCAGTTTATCCTGGTTCGGGCCACCTCGCGGTGTAATACCCTACTCCAGTGTTTTGGTGGATTGCCTCGGAGGGCTAAGGATGAAGTAGTACAGTGGATGAACTGGCCTCAGGAGGTGAGGTGTTCTTGAGCTCAAGGGAGCTGGTGAAGTGGTCGGGTGAGAATGGATCCGATCCCCCTTTATGGTGGTGGCTAAGTCCTATTTATAGTGGTCTTGGTCCTCTTCCCAAATGTTGGCGGGAAGGGATCCCAAAATGGCCGGATTTGAAAGGGGACAAGTAGTACAGCCTATCCTGACAAAAGTAGTCTTCGCCTGCGAAAAGCCTCTGGTCGTGACGCTGTGGTGGGATCATCGATGACCTCCGTCCTGCCGTCCTGTCGGTCTTGGTCTCATTGCACCAGAATGGAAACTTTTGGCTGATTCCTTGGGACTCCACACCTGTGGCTTGCCTCCTTTGCACCGAAGAGGAAACCTATGCTATGCGCCCGCCTGTCGCCCGCCTGTCCATGGTCGTCCCTTGGCAGCCAGCCTGAGGAGGCCGATCCCCTCGGGGGTCTTGGCGTCGTCCGCCTCGCGAGGCTCGGCCCCTCGTGAGGGTCTTGAGTTGTTGATGCTGAAGGTGGGCCGTACCAGGCCATTGATGGAGCCACGTGGGGGGCCGCAGGCAGGCAGGGCTGGATACCCCCATATCCAGGACGCCGACAGTATCCCCCGGGTCCAAGGCGCACTCGGACTTGGCTTCGAGGCGAAGCCAAAGGGCAAGTGCGGAGCGCCGCGGGACCTATCCGCCTGCGGCCTTGACGACACGTGGGCGTCTCCACTTCCCCTCCCCGCCTTAATATCTGACAGGACTGGTGGTCACCCGTTGTCAGTGCAGCTCGCCCTCCGCAGATTGTTGTGCTCGACCCTTGTTTCCTCCTTTCCAGTCTTGCCATTCCGTGCATAGATCCAGCACCAGCGCCTCGCCCTTCCCTTGGCGTTTTTCATGGCCACCAAGACGAGGAAGAAGAAGGGGAAGCCGCTCGCCCTGGCCGGTCCTCCGCCGGCCCTGGAGCCAGCCCTTGAGCAGTCGATGGTGATCAATCAGGAGGGGTTGGACAAGGTTCGCCATGCGCTTGCTGCTGATTCCAACGAGTGGAGGGTGTCGGCCGTCCGCCCTGCATCTTGGCGGGTGGATGAGATGAGTGCCACCGAGATCCCCAGCTATCTCCATGCTCTTCTCGCGGGGCTGATTCCTCCCTTCTCTCCCTTCCTCAACGCTATGATATCGCATTATCAGATCCACCTGCTACATCTGGACCCCCACTCTGTTATCCCCCTTGCCGTTTTCGCCTTCCTCTGCCAGGCCATGGTTGGCATCACTCCTTCCATGGCCCTGTTTTGCCATTTCTTCTTGCTTCAGTTGGTCGACGCCCACCAATGCTCTTGGTGCGCGACCTTCAAAGCTGTGGCTCCAACTACAAGTTCTGGAATCGACTTCGAGCTCTCGCCTACTGCGAAGGGATTCCGGAAGTAGTGGCTGCTCATGGATGCTGGTGCGTTCAGCCCCATACTCTTGACTCCCGGGGCGTCGGCCTCACCTAGCTCCGGTTAGTGCCACGAGAAGCTCTCCAACCGGCGCCTTGCTTTTGTCTAGAAAAGGTTGGCGAGGCTACAGGAATTGGAAGTGACAGCGCCGATGGTGGTGAAGGAACAGCCTCGTGAGGACCGCCCTCAGGGTAATGCGGCCTTGCCTCCTCTGCCTCCACCTCCAAGAAGGAACGAAGATCACCATCAGGACGAGAGGGCTGGGGGCTTCCAGGAGCCGCGAGCGATCGCCTACATCTTGGGCGGCTCACAAGCCCTAGCTTCCCACCGTGTCTTCAAGTAGTTTGCGCGCGAGGTCAATGCGGTGCTCCCCAAGCTTGAGGCGACTTGCCCCCTCAAGTGGTCCAAGTGCGCCATCACCTTCGACTCCTCAGACCAGCTCAAGTGTGTGGCCACTGTTGGCACGCTCCCCAAGCTCTGCTCCCCCGTCATTAGCAACATAACCGTAACCAAGACTCTCATTGATGGCGGAGCAGGGCTCAGTGTTCTCTCCGTCCAGATGTTCGACAGACTCCATGTGCCATACTACCAGTTGCACCCTACCAAGCCATTCTTAGGAGTGACCGACGAATCAGCACACCCGATCGGGCAGGTTCGCCTCCCAGTGACCTTCGGCGAGCGCAACAACTACCGCACCGAGCTCATTGACTTCGATGTCGCCGACATCCGCCTGCCCTACAACGCCATCCTTGGGTACCCAGTGCTGGCCAAGTTCATGGCGGTCACGCACCACGGCTACAACATCCTCAGGATGCCAGGAAGCGGCGGCATCATCACTATCGCCTGTCAAGAGAAGGATGCAGTGTGCTCCCTCGAGCGTGCTTTCCAGGCTGCAGCAGTTGAAAACCCAGAAGACAAAGATGGCGCCTTCCCTCCTGAGGTCGCCCCCAAGACGAAGAAGTTGCAGCTGGGCCAGGGGTCTCGTGAGGGAGCATCACACGAGGACGCGGCGCTGAGTCTCGTGTCTCTGGATGCGGCACCTTCACCCATCGCATAGGAAGGCGCGCCCGGCGCCCCTCTCAGGCCTGGCTTGAGGGCTCTCCTCTGGAGGGCCTCAGACCTAGCCAATGTCACGAGGGCAGCGCTCGGGCACTATGTGGAGGCGCTCTTCAGAGCACGCATCCCAGGAGAGGGCAGCAGGCATGAGGCACCAGGCGTTCAGGAGTTCATCAGCAAGGCGATCGAGGAGATTCAGGAAGGAAGGGTTCTGCAAGGCGATCGTCGCCTATCGCGAGGCGAAGCACGCAGCCCTAGCAAGGGTAAAGAGTTCTGCGTCTGCGTCGACATACCTGGGCTCAACAGGGCCGAGTCTCGGCAGCTTATGTGGCCATCTCATGTCGGCCGATGCGAGGGGCCGCCTCACTGCTATGTATGCATGCCTTTCGGCTTGGCGGGCGTGGCTCAGGCGTTCTAGCACTGCATGAGGGACGCTCAGGTGGCCTGTGAGGCCAGGCGCCAGGTGATCCTAGCGGAGATGGAGGAGCACCCTTAGGAGCCTTCTGGTCCGTCCGAGCCTCCCGCGACCCGGCACCGGAGCGACTCATGAGGAACGACTTCAGCGGCGCGCGTTTTTTGGCTACTTCAACAACTCTTCAACAACGATACCAGGTGACATCTCCCTAGTTCGTTCTGTTTGGGGGCGCCCCTCGGGATGCATCATCCCCAGGCCGTGTGGGTCTGTCCCTATGGCGTGTATCGTTTTGCATTCACCGGGATTATCTAATCATTTCCATGAATTTATCTATGATCGTCACCTCTGCCTCACGACCCTGATGTGTCTGACTAACACCATTTCCGCACGACACACACATCGGCATGGCGCTAGTGCTCGGGTCCGTCCCTGCAACGCTGATAAACCCGGGGACCGAGCTCTGGTTCACTGCCCGCTTCGCATACACCACCTCGCAGGGTCCTCGGTGCCTCCGACACACGCCTGGGGCTCTCGGCCTCCTTGGTCACCTAACCTGTAGGATCACCCTACAATGAGCCAAGGGTCGGCCCGGTCGACCACCGTCTAGCCTCATAAGTCGCTTGCACGTTAAAGGGCGGCCTCCCGAGCATCGCGCCTTGGGAGCTCCGACTGGCTCTCCAGCCCTCACCCCCTGGCCTTGACCATGGCATCACGACCTGGCATACCAGCGGCGGCTGAGATCGCTCGAGGGCCGGGTCCCAAGGACGTAGAGCACCTTGGTAAGAGAGGCAGGAGGGTGGCCAGGACGGGCTGCACCTGATGGCACCACAGGCGCGACGGCGGGCATTACCTCTCCGATGGACTCAGACTGCAAAAGATAAGTCTCAACCCGCTATGGCGCTAGTTTTGCTCCACTCGCCTCGCTTTGCGGTTCCACTTGGGCAGGTCAACTCCCCTTTTCGATTTTCTACACAGTTGCTTGCATGCCAAGGGGGACCTCGTGAGCATCGCGTCTCATGAGCTCTTACCGGACCTTGGGCCGCTCACCTCCTAGCCTTGACCACGGCATCATGACCTGGCATACTAGCGATGGCTGAAGCCTGCCTGGGGACTGGGTCTTGCCGGCGTAGAGCGCCATGCTGTCTAGGGAAGAGAAAAGGAAGGGACTCAGCCGAACTGGAATACGTGCATCCATTACCAAGTCAAAAGGAACAACGATACTACTGAATACATCTTGGTCCTTACAAGCCCCACTAGGGCTGATTTTTATCTCCTGCAAGAGGAACAACTACAGGGCCTTACGGCGTCGCTGACGATGCCTGGCAGCAGCCGCAGCAGCACTTCGGCCTCGGCGTGAGCTCGGCGGCACGTAGTTGTCATCGCTCAACTCCGGAGAATTGATGGATTCCTAGGAGTCATCGTTGCTGCTGGACGAAGCACTGAAGGGGGCGGCGGCATATCCAGCGCCCATGATGGTGTCCCTCGAGCTGTCTTCTCCGGGGCAGCATTCCAGCCGCTCGCCGCGCTCGTTGAAGACCTTGAAAAACAAGGTGTCACGCCATCGTACTCAAAGTGGATCGCCAGTGCTCCCTCTGCTCGGCAAGCCCGGGCGACCTTGCCCCATCCTCGCGTCAAAAAGACATCTCCAGAAGACACCACCTCAACCTCAGCCCTGGTGACTAGGCTGCTGCACCCTGCGTGCTGCAGCCACAGCTCCATCGGCCCCCTCGGAAGCAGCTCACTGGCGAAGAACCGAGGGAGACGGATCCAGGAGTCGGGAGGCATCACCGCCCACACCACGAACTCGCGCAAGCTATCCTCAGCGTGGGTCCGTGGTGTGGCCGGCAGGGCAATGGCGGCCTTGCTGTCTTCACGAGGCGCCGCTTGGCGGTGCACTCCTTCACCTTACGCCCGGGTGTACAAGGGGAGGGGAAGCCAGGCGGAGGCCTCGATAGCCAAGGCCTGGCCACCTCCCACCTCACGCCGGCATCATCATGGAGGTGGAGTCGCTTCTTCGGCGGGAGAGGGTCTGACCCCTCCCTAGGAGCCTTCCCCTTCTCTGCCGCGGAGAACCTCCTGATCAGCGCCATGGGAGCGAAGTGAAGAGGAAGAGAAGCAAGCAGGAGCAAGATGAAAGAGAAATGGGCAGGGGCTCCACTCTTTCGCACGTTTATAGCCAGGAGAAGGTAAATCATCAGCCTCCCATGGTTTCTAGTAATGATGATCCTTTTATGCATGCAGCATGCAGTTGTCATGTCGAGCGGTTGCCGAGGCAACATGGGGAAGTGGAGACACCCACGACCCATCAACCGCCACGTGTCTTCAGGGCCGCAGGCTGTTCGGGCCCGCGGCGCTCCGCTCTAGCCCTTTGGCTTCGCTTGGAAGCCAAGATCGAGCGCGCCTTGGGCCCGGGGGCTACTATCGGCGTCCTAGACTTGGGGTATCCAGCCCTGCCTGCCCGCAGCCTACCACATGGCTCCATCGACGGCCTGGTACGGCCCAGCTTCGACACCAGCAGAACAAGACCCTCGCGAGGGGCCAAGCCTTGTGAGGCGGATGATGCCAAGACCCCTGAAGGAGCTGGCCTCCTCAGGAGGGCTCCTGAGGGGCGGAGAGTTCTATGCAGCTACCTCATGAGGCTTAGCTGACGTGAGCCATGACGACCAAGGCCAGGCGGGTGCCAGGAGGGCACCAGGAGGGTGTAGAGCGCAAGTTTCCTCTCCGGTGCAAAGGAGGCAAGCCACAGGCGCGGAGTCCCAAGGAATCAGCCAAAGGTTTCCATTCTGGTGCACCAAGACCAAGACCGCCAGGATGGCAAGACAGAGGTCATTACCGTGCCCACCACCGCATCACGACCAGGGGCTTTTTGCAGGCGAAGACTTCTTTTGTCAGGATAGATTGTACTACTTGTCCCCTTTCAAATCCCGTCGTTGTGGAATCCTTTCCGCTCATATTTGGGAGGAGGACCAAGGCACTATATATAGGACTTAGCCACCACCATAGAGAGGGGGACCGAAACCAGAGAAAGTAGAGCATCACACCAGCCCAAGAACACCTCACCTCCTGAGGCTTGTTCATCCTTGTACTAGTTCATCCATAGCCCCTCGAGGCAATCCACCACACCACACTGGAGTAGGGTATTACACCACAACGGTGGCCCGAACCAGTATAAATCTCTATGTATTTGTGTCTCTGCGAGCTCTGCTCGCTAGTCTAGGGAGGATCGCGAGTAGGCAGGCTGGGCAGGTTGAGATCTGCGCACGCATCCAAGTGTTTGAACCTCTCACGGGTTGTCGGATCCCGAAATCCGACACAGTGCGACTGGTGCCCGGACTGTTCTGAATTAGGTTCATCACTCGCACTGAAAGTTATGGTCGTGTCGTTCTAGGGGTTTATTGCTGCGACTTGGCAGACTTTAGTGAGGCCGCGGAGTGCCCTTTTACGCCTATTGTTTGAGGCAAAAGTCTCAAAGACTGTCAATATTGTAGGGTCGTTGTCTTCTGTGTGATGTTGCTTTGTGGTATTTTTGATGAGGAGATCCTCACCGCTCTTGGCCACTTTCGGAGTATCCAACATGGTCTACGATTGTGGGTTGGTACGATATCCGGTGTTGTGTGTATTTTGCATGGCGTATCGAGCCATCCCTCCAGAACGGTTCCGCGCCCCGTAATGGGCTTCAATTTCTTTACTATTGGATCAGGCGACCAACGAGGGTGTGTCCTTTTTGTCCGGGCGAGGGGTTGAGTGGGAACCGGTGGCTCCCAAGAAGCTGCCTGAGCTTTCCTGGTGCTTTCCATTGCGCAGTACTTCTGTACTATGGTTGCCAAGTCAGCCAAGTGTGATACGTGACAGTGATTGATTGCGTTGAGGATTCCCTTGTTCGTGCAATTTTTGCAGAATAATGAGATTGTGTCTTCATCGCTGGAGTCCTTGATCTTGTGTTTGACAAGGAGGAATCTATCCCAAAAGTGATGGACCGTTTCTTGGGACTGCTGTCTGATGTGAATAAAACCGCGTGTATCTGGGTGGGTGGGCTGATTTAAGTCTGAACCCTGACCCAATCTAGGATCCGGAGTTTGAGAAACTTCTGAGCTTAACAGTTCGGGCTCCGAGGAATCAACCAATATTTCAGGCCCACAGTCCGACTCTAGGTTCGGAGTACGGGGCACGTCTTCCCACGGGCAGGTGTCTGGCTCTGTGAGCTCAGAAATCCGAACATAGTTCATCCTCAATATAGAGGAAGAGTTGTTGTGCTGCTCCTCCACTACCGCTATCTGATGGGTGATCGGTGGAGGTTCAATTTCTCTCTGATCGAGTTTAAGCCCAATCCGATCATAGTCTGTAGCGACTCCCAAGGCGGCGATGTGATCCAGGAGTTCAATTAAAGATGACAACTCTATTGGATCCATCTATTTGGAGCATTCAGAGTTGAGGCGGAGGCGATTTTCGATGAACCGAGAGGTCATCGCCGGCCCGACGGCCAAACGGGCGGTCATAATGAAGCCGCCCAACCGGAGGGTTTGGCCCGAGGCCAGGGCTCCTCCGAAGGTGATGTTGTCCATGATAACAAGGTGAGCCATCAGTCCTGTCTTTGACGTCACAGCGGAACTCTCAATGAAAGCACCATTGTCGGTGTCAAAACCGGCGGATCTCGAGTAGGGTGTCCTGAACTGTAAGTCTAAGGTCGATGGTAATGGGAGATGGGGGACATGATGATTACCCAGGTTTGGGCCCTCTCTATGGATGTACTACCCTACTTACTGCTTGATTGATCTTGATGAATATGAGTATTACACGAGTTGATCTACCACGAGATCGTAATGGCTAAAACCCTAGAAGTCTAGCCTATGGGATTATGATTGTGTCCTACAGACTAAACCCTCCCGTTTATATAGACACTTGAGGGGGCTAGGGTTGTACAAAGTTGGTTACAGAGAAAGGAATCTACATTTCCAAAGTGCCAAGCTTGCCTTCCACGCCAAGTAGAGTCCCATTCGGACACGGGAAGAAGTCTTCTATCTTGTATCTTCATAGCCCAATAGTTCGACCCATGTATATAGTCTGGCCGTCCGAGGACCCCCTAATCCAGGACTCCCTCACCCCAACACTCAACTCTCTCACACAGATTTGGCTATGGTGGAAAGATGATTTGAGTGGAAAGAAACTTGGGGAAGGCTAGAGATCAAGATTCTTGTGGTTGGAATGGAATGTCTTGGTCTCAACACATGAGTAGGTAGTTCTCTCTTAGAAAATGATTAGTGGAAGTGTAGGCATGTTCCGATAGCTCTCTCCACAAATGAATAATGGGTGGAGGGCTATATGTATAGCCTCCACAAAAAATCTAGCCGTTACACACATATTCCCAAACTCAGTGGCACCGAATGGTAAAACTCGGTCAGACCGATTCAGGTAAAAATATGAACGTTAGAGTTTTCGATGGGATCGATACAATCAACTCGGTGGGACCAATGCGCTAGGGTTAGGGCATAACGTAATCTCGGTGAGACCGATCACGTGAACTCGGTGGAACCGATTTTAGTAATAGGCACACATGGAGTTGGTCAAGCAAACTCGGTGGGACCGATTCGCTCACTTCGGAGGTACCGAAGCATTATGAAAAGGAAACATGGAGTTTGCATTGCAAACTCGGTGGGACCGATCGCTCATTTCGGTGAGACCGACACGTTACGAAGGGAAACAAAGAATTTGCAATCCCATCTCGGTGAGACCGAGTCCCTATCGGAGAAACCGAACTGATTAGGGTTTGTGGCAGTGGCTATGTCAAATGAACTCGGTGGCGCCGAATATATCAAATCGGTGGGGCGGAGTTTAAATTTTAGGTTTAGGACATATGTGGAAATGAGAAAGTGGTTGAGGGTTTTGGAGCATATCACTAAGCATTTTAAGCAAGTAAGCCATTAAGCAACACCTCATCCCCTTTTAATAGTATTGGCTTTCCTATGGACTCAATGTGATCTTGGATCACTAAAAGGAAAATGTAGAGTCTTGAGCCTATTGCCAATATGTGTCCTTAGCATTTTGAGGGGTCCACATCTCTAGTCCATGCCATGTCAATCATTGAACTGTCTAAAATGATCATCTTGAAGGAGCATTAGTTCAATGAGCTATATCTTGTTAAGAATTACCAAAACCACCCAGGGATTAGTTGCACTTTCAATCTCCCCATTTTTGGTAATTGATGACAACATTTAGATCAAAGTTTCGATAAATGATGATAAGAATGAAACACATCATCGCTTTGAGAAGTATGTGATAAGCAAGAGCTCCCCCTAAATTTGTGCATTACTTAAAATTTGCTTTTGAATGCAAATGCACAACCAATTAGGATCATGGCTTACTCTACCATGTCACATACATCTTGGTGGAGCGCTCAAAATGATAAAAATAGGAACAAACACTCATCACCAAGGCAAAGTGAATGATCATACATTAAAGATAGAAAATATCATCATCCAAGCACAAGCATTAAGCATGATATGATCAAACACATGACCATACAAAGTATCTCACACACATAAATAGAAAGTATCAACCAAGCAAGCAAAGCAAATAAGTAGCAAAAGAAGCAAAGCTCTCTCTCTCCGAAGCCTATGGTCTATACACTTTCTCCCCCTTTGGCAACGAGTTGCCAAAAAGCTTGAAAATGCATATGCGGGTCTCTAGGCTTGATCTTCAGGAGGCGGTGTTGAGAGGACTCCAAGGATGAAAGCATCTGTTGAAGTTGATGGAGCTGGTGGAGTTGCCACTGGAGGGGTAACTGGAGCTGTGGCTGCAGGTGCAGATGTTGTAGCTCTAGTGTCAGGCACTGGCACTGCTGCAGAGCTCTGTGCCCTAGGCACTCTCTGAAACACTTTTGTAGTTGCTTTCCATTTCTTCTCTTCTGCTTCTTCCTGGAGCTGCTCAACTGCTGTTTGAATTTCAGTGACCTTCAAGTCAAGATCATAGAATTTTGTCTCGATGATCCTCTCCAAGCTCTCCTAGTTCTGAGTCAGGGTGGCCAATCCTTTCTCAATTCTCAAGGTTGCTTGAATAAGATATCCAAGTTGGTCTTGCTTTGACTTGAGGAACACTTGTGCAGCTTCTTCAACACTTGGCATCTTTGCTGCCTTCTCAGCTTTAGCTTTTTGTCTCTTCTCTTGAGCCTCTAGAGATGTTGGATCTTCAGCGGTCATGACAACAGTGTTGTCCTCAAAATCAAGCTTTAAGGGACGGTGCTATTTGTCCAACAAGTATACTCCTTTGGGCATCTTGGAGTTTACCCACATTACCTCTTTTGGTCAGCAACTGTTCTCTTGATTGTCTCAACAATCAAACTCATGACTTTGAATCTCTGGGGAAAATCAAAGAGCTGAAGCAGATTAATGGAATGGCCTCTGATCATCCTATGATCTGCTGATTTGGGCAACAAGGTGTGCCTCAAAATAGTGTTCATTGTGGCCAATCCAGACATCAAGTAGTAAATATTGGCCAAGGCTTTGTCAGGTATCACCTTGTACATATTGGCCATGGAGTTGTGATCCTTCTTCTTCTTAGCATAGACATCAATGTCTTTCTCAGCTTCTTTGGGGGCATTTATGAGCTTGGCCCACTCATCAACATAGGACTGGTAACTTGTACCTTTAGACATCCAGACTATATTTCCATCAGGATAGAAATGAGCTGTTGAGTAGAATTGCATAATGACATCATCATTCCACTTGTTCAACTTCTGACCCACAAACTTGTCAACTCCATTGAGCTTGAAGCTTTCATGCACTCCTGGAAAGTGATCTTCATTAGCATCAATATATTTCCAATCAACCCACTTCATATCATAGGCAATGGGCTTCTTGTCAAGCAACACTGTCTCATAGAAATCTTGTTGTTCTTTGGTATGAAACCTATAGTCCACAACAGTCCTTCTCCTCACAGCATATGGATCAGCTTGTCTCCATAGTCTGAGACCTGCATCTTTTCTTTCTTTCATGTTCTCAGCCACTGGATGATTGCCATCATGGTCTGGTATCTTTGGCTTGAGTTTCCTAAGCACTTGGGCTTCATCATCTTCTTCTTCAACTTCAGGCACTGGGGCCTTGTTCTTCTCTGCAGCAGGAATGTTCCTGGTGCTTCTCTTGGGTGTAGTCTTGGAGGCTTGAGCTGGAGCTTTGGTGGTTGTCTTGGGATTTGAGAGTGCATCCCCATACTTGATGGCACCCCCCATCCGCTTCTGTGACTTGGGTGCTGGTTCAACATCCTCTTCTTATTCTTCTTCCTCATCAGAAGAATGCTTCTCAAATTCTTCCATGGGATCTACTTTCTTGCACCATCTCCCTCTCTTTCTTTCCTTCTTCTTGCCCACACCAGCAGCCTCTCCAACAGTTGATTTGAAAGTTTCAAGAGTTGAGGCTCTGGCCTTTGACATGGGCACTCTCTTGGCAGGTGCCTTCTTGTGCAGACCTGGCTCGGTGGAAGCAGCTGCACCAAATTCTTTCTTTACAACCTTCTTCTTTGAGTTGACTTCTTCAACCTCAAAGTCTTCATCCTCAGAATCTGAAGTTTTCTTCTTTCTCTGCCTTGTTTGTGCCTTAGGTAGGTTGCTTGGTGTGCTCCTGCTACCCTCATCAAATATGCTAGAGGGACTAGTGCCCTCACTTAGGTCCATCTGCTCCTCAGACTTATTATGGCTATCACTCTGATCAGACATACTGCACTACAAACTGAGAGCTGACCCTTTGAATAGTTGTAGATGAGATAGAGTCATCACAAAGTGCAGAGTTTTTGCAAAAAGAATGAGTCAAAAACCTAGTTCTAGTTTTCCAAAGAAAGCATTTCGGAGCTACCGATTTGTAAAACTCGATGACACCGAAGCAACTTTGGAGTCTAAACTAGTGGAATCGGTGAGATCGAGACACAGTTCAGTGACTCCAAGTTTGCTAGGGTTTCACAAAGTCCTGAATTCGGTCACACTGATTTGCAATTTTCGGTCGGACCGAAAATCACAAGTGCAATGGCCTAAGCCAAATCGGTGAGACCGATTTCTACAATTCGGTCGGTCCGAGATGAGTTCGGCGGAAACCTAACCCTAAATTTTCAAATCAAAACTAATCTAATGGAGGTTTTCTGTGGATAGATTGATCTCATACTTGGAAAGAAACATGGCCTTGTCATTGTGCTAGTAATAGGAGGTAAATAATGCACAAAGTGTCGAACTCATACCCTAACTTGGCGATGAGCTCGCTACAGCGGCAACAGAGGTGAAGATTTCCGTTGAGGGCGGCGGAGACCAGCGGTGGGAGGTCGCTGGTAACGAGAGAATGATCTAGAGACCCGAGGCAACAGAGCAGGACACGTGCAGGCGAAGAGGTTTTGGAGGAATTTCCAAATTTTGACCCGTCGGTATATATATCCTGTCACTGTCAGTGTGACCGAGTGGAACAACTCCGTGGCACCGAGATGCAGAATTGCAAGCGGTTACTACAACTTGGTGTGACCGAAAAGTTCTAATCGGTTGCACCGAGATTGAAAACTAGATCAACTAAGTGAACTTAGTGTGACCGAAATGGATGAATTGGTCAGACCGAAATGGATGAGTCGGTCAAACCGAAATGCACAGAGAGGTTTTGGAAGTGTATGTCTATGAGGAGTTGGTGACTCCGAGTGCTCCTCACCAAGAGGGTTTGAATTTGACTTGTTCAAACTTTGTGATGTAGCATGAAAAGAGTTTGAGACAAAAAGCATAGATAGCTAAAGGAAGTTCTTAGGCATTCTTGTCCATCCATTTGGCAAAAGAAGAAAATCCAAACAACCAAAGCAACAAATGGATGTCCTCGAATGGGAAAAATATGCAATCAACATGCTCACACAATCCACATGTGATCATTCACAGAGGGGATACTGTGCTTATGTGGAAAGATCTCTGGTTGGATGAGGTACTGACATATTCACATCCACGTGCATTCTCTTATGCCAAAAATGAAGATATTTCAGTCTGGGACTTCGTTGGCTGTACCAACCTCAACGAAACCTTCCACCTTCCCATATCCATGCAAGCTTACAATGAATTGCGAGATATCCAGGAGATCACTTCACATATTGGCAATGATGCAGAAGAGGGCGTAGACTCTTGGGTCTATGATTGGGGCTCTGAGATTTATACGGCAAAAAGATACTACAACTTCTACTTTCGGGAGGTCACTGCTCACAATAGTTATAAATGGCTCTGGAAATCCTTGGCCACAATGAAAATAAAGGTTTTTGGTTGGCTCCTGCTATCTGATCGCCTGAACACCAGAAACATGCTTAAGAGAAGACACTATAACATTGGGGACAATCACGGCTGCATCCTGTGTGGCAGCACGGAGGAAATCGTCTCAATTGGATCAAAGATGCAAAGACAGCTTGGAACAACCCAATGTTCATGGAGATTTTCCTAACGCCTCCTAGAGTGTATGGAAAGAAAGAAATAACAAACACTTCTGAAGGATAAACCCCACTGTCGGCTCATGGGCAAGAAGATTCATAGAGGATTTCTCTCTACTCACACATAGAGCCAAAGAGAAGCACAGACAGTTTATTTCCTCTTTTGTCCAATCCTTTTTTTACCATAACCCACTTTTAACGTTGCTTTCCCTTTTCTACCTTAGTTTATCAATGGCAATTGATGTAAGGTTATGACCTTGTAAGAACCTTTTTGATACTTTAATACAATACATACAGTAGGAGCCTCTCCTACTGTTTCAGGTGTCAAAAAAACATACTCACACAATAAAATGGCAAATAAAATATGTGGAAAAGCATGCACAATCACTCTAGCATCTATCAAACAATTGGCGATGACTAGGTCATCTATATATGAGTATATTGACTTAGGAGTCAAATGAGAACATTTGATCATAGGTCACACTCATCGTTTAAGAACAAGTGGGGTTACCACTTTTACATAAAGCATTATTGTGTTCACACCATTAGAGTTGCTTTAGCTCAATTCTTAGAGTAAACTCACCCTAGATGTGATATCCCCCCTAAGAGGGATGAACTAACCTTGGGTTTTGTCTATGATGACTTCAAGTAGATGTTGAAGATGTGGATGCTTATTGTTGATGTAGATCATTTGGACCAATCCATTGGAGTGAGTTGCACTTTCAATACCTACATGGGTTAGTCCCACAAGGAACAAACAAGGATATCCATAGACATAGAGTGAAGCACACACATGATGATGTCCATGAAAACATTAGATTACCATGTCCCTTGTCTTACCAACAAGAGGGTTTGTGACTCCTTGAACTAGTGCAAGATGTGGAAGTTGGTTGTACTTGTCCTTGAAAAAATTAATATGAGTGAAGTATGTTGGCGGAGTCACCCTCAAGAACTCTTTAGTTCTTCTTCTTCAGGATTCACATCATTTTGATGGGAATCCTTGGGGTTGTAGATGTACTAATGAAGTAGAACTTGATGTAGTCTTGGGAACCCACTTGACCAAGGCCTTTGGAGCATCTTCAATTGCATCAATCTCCTCTTGAAGCTTGTTCTTGCCTTTTAGCTTGTGGTCTTGTGGTGGAAGATCATCTTGAGCTTGTGTCCCCTTGAAGGAAGTAGGATCATACTTCTCTTGTTGAGGAACAAACTTCGTCTTGGGGCATTGATCTTCTTCCCACTCAACTCCATTGGCATTGAACTTCTGTTCAAAACCAACACCTTGATTCTTCCGGTGCCTTCCTTGCTTGCGTACAATTTCTTCAAATTGTTTACTTCCAGCAAGGCTCTTGTAAACACCTTTCTCTATAATTCCCTTCAATAAGCTATTTTCTTGCTCAAGTGTAACTTGGCTAAGAGAATCATTAGTGGAGTCAAGAGAACTACTAGAAGCAACAATATTGGAATTAGCATGATTATTGTTACTACTAGAAGAAGAATCTTTCTTGTTCTTGTTGCTAGATTTCACTTGTGGCATGTAAATAGACAAGAGTAACGCTTGGCAATGTAAGAAGAACTTTTTCTTCCGAAGATCATCATTGATGGCTTTTAGAACCCATGTTCTTGCTCAAGATTGAGCTTCTCGAAGCATAGCTTCTCATGAGTTTTTAAAAGTTCTCGATGATCTTCTAAAGTAGTTTCATGAGCTAACTTCAGAGTGTTTAGTTCTTTAATTAGATTCTCAATCTCCTTCTTATTATTGCCATTCGTTTCATCTTGATTATCATGATTAAAAGCATTTTCATCATAGTATTCATCACGAGAGTTGTCAACAAGTAAAGCATCATCACCTAGAAAGTCATCTTCATCACTATTGAAGTCAACATACTCGGGGTGTGTTACCTTGGGGCCTTTAGCCATGAAGCATCTTCCAAATCCTTCGTTTGGTGAATCAAATATGTCATAGGAGTTGGTTGACACAAGTGCTAGACCGGCAAAACCTTCATCTTGAGTATATTCGGAGTAGGAGTGATAACTTCTCTCTGAGTGGTGGTCGGAGTCAGAGCCGGAGCCGGATACCCATTCACCAACATGAGCTTGATGTCTTCATTTTGTGTAGCTCCTTGATGACTTGTCCTTCCTTTCCGATTCTTTGCTTCTTCGAGAGGTTCTTTGTTCATAACGATCATCTCTACTCCTTCTCTCTCTTGGAGGCGATTCTTCCCTTTTGCTTCTTCTTTTAGCTGAGCCTTCTGTTCTTTTGTAGGGAGCCGTACACTCATTGGAGTAGTATCCTGGTCTTCCACAATTGTAGCAATTTCGCTCACGACTAGAAGATCTTTTGTCATTGTAGGACCTTGACTTGGAACTTCTTTCCTTGCTTCTACTCTTGTAGAATTTGCTGAAGTTCTTCACCATTAAGCTCAATTCTTCATTGAAGGCTTGTTTCTCACTTGATGATGTAGGAGCATCACATGAGGCTTTGTAAGCACCACTAGACTTGTTGTGAAGCTCTTCTTTATCCTTGAGTGACATATCATGAGCAACAATTCTTCCAATGACTTCAGTTGGCTTGAGATCTTTGTAATTTGGCATCATTTGGATCAAAGTGCACCCGGTATCATATTTTCCATCCAAGGCTCTCAAGATCTTTTTGATGATGAATTTGTCGGTCATCTCTTCCCTTCCTAAGCCGACAATCTCATTTTGATGAGAGCAAGCCTAGAGTACATTTCAGCGACACCTTCACCATCCTTCATTTTGAACTTGTCAAGTTGACTTTGAAGCACATCCAACTAGGATTCCTTGACAGAGTTGATACCTTCATGCATATCAATCAAAGTATCCCAAATTTCCTTTGCATTCTCAAGACGGAAGATTTGTTGAATTCTTCGGGACACAATCCGTTGAAGAGGATATCGCAAGCTTGAGCATTGTATTGCAACATCTTGAATTTTTCCGTGGTAGCTTCACGATTCGGTTCTCTCCCATCGAAGAATTCACCTTGCAAACCAATACACACAATATCCCAAATGGCAGGGTTATGTCCAAGAATATGCATTTTCATCTTATGCTTCCAACTAGCAAAATTAGTACCATCAAAGTAAGGACCTCTACGGTGGTAATTTCCCTCGCTAGACGCCATACTCTCCTAGGTTGTGAAACCAAGGCTATGATAACCAAAGCTATGGAAATCAAGGCAAATGGAGACCAAAGCTCTGATACCACTTGTAGTATCGGAAGTATGTCTAGAGGGGGGTGATTAGACTACTGACCAAATAAAAGCTTAACCTTTTCCCAATTTTAATTCTTGGCAGATTTTAGCAACTTAGCACAAGTGAAGCAATCACAACACAATTCAAGCAAGCATGCAAAGAGTATATGAGCAACAGAAAGTAAAGCATGCAACTTGCAAGAAAGTAAGTGGGAGGAGTTTGGAGGGGGCAAACTCAATGTTGACACAGAGATTTTTGGCATGGTTCCGATAGGTGGTGCTATCGTACATCCACGTTGATGGAGACTTCAACCCACGAAGGGTAATGATTGCGCGAGTCTATGGAGGGCTCCACCCACGAAGGGTCCATGAAGAAGCAACCTTGTCTATCCCACCATGGCCATCGCCCACGAAGGACTTGCTTCACTTGGGTAGATCTTCACGAAGTAGGCGACTCCTTTCCCTTACAAACTCCTTGGTTCAATTCCACAATCTTGACGGAGGCTCCCAAGTGACACCTAACCAATCTAGGAGACACCACTCTCCAAAAGGTAATAGATGGTGTGTTGATGATGAACTCCTTAATCTTGTGCTTGAAATGATAGTCTCCCCAACACTCAACTCTCTCTTTCACAGGTTTGTCTATGGTGGAAAGATGATTTGAGTGGAAAGCATCTTGGGGAAGGCTAGAGATCCAGATTCTTGTGGTTGGAAAGGAATGTCTTGGTCTCAACACATGAGTAGGTGGTTCTCTCTCAGAAACTGAGTAGTGGAAGTGTAGGCACGTTCTGATAGCTCTCTCCAAGAATGAAGAATGGGTGGAGGGGTATATATAGCCTCCACAAAAAATCTAACCATTACACACAGATTCCCAAACTCGGTGAGACAGAATGGTAAAACTTGGTCAGACCGATTCAGGTCAAAATATGAACGTTAGAGTTCTCGGTGGGACCGATGCGCTAGGGTTAGGGCATAATGTAATCTTGGTGAGACCAATCACATGAACTTGGTGGGACCGATTTCAGTAATAGGCACACATGGAGTTGGTCAAGCAAACTCGGTGGGACCGATACGCTCACTTCGGTGGTACTGAAGTGTTACAAAAAGGAAACATGGAGTTTGCATTGCGAACTCGATGGGACCGATCGCTAATTTTGGTGAGATCGAAATGCTACGAAGGGAAACAGAGTATTTGCAATCCCATCTCAGTGAGACCGAGGTCCCTATCGGTGAAACCGAACTGATTAGGGTTTGTGGCAGTGGCTCTGTCAAATGAACTCGGTGGCGCCGGATATATCAAATCGGTGGGGCCAAGTTTGCCTTTTGGGTTTAGGACATATGTGGAAATGAGAAAGTGGTTGAGGGTTTTCGAGCATATCACTAAGCATTTTGACAAAGTAAGCCATTAAGCAACACCTCCTCCCCTTATAATAGTATTGGCTTTCCTATAGACTCAATATGATCTTGGATCACTAAAAGGAAAATGTAGAGTCTTGAGCTTGTTGCCAATATGTGTCCTTAGCATTTTGAGGGATCCACATCTCTAGTCCATGCCATGCCAATCATTGAACTTTCTGAAATGATCATCTTGAAAGAGCATTAGTTCAATGAGCTATATCTTGTTAAGAATTACCAAAACCACCAGGGATTAGTTGCACTTTCAACCTCCCCCTTTTTGGTAATTGATGACAACATATAGATCAAAGCTTCGATAAATTATGATAAGAATGAAATACATCGTCGCTTTGAGAAGTATGTGATAAGCAAGAGCTCCCCCTAAATTTGTGCATTATTTAAAATTTTCTTTTGAATGCAAATGCACAACCAATTAGTATCATGGGTTACTCTTACATGTCACATACATCTTGGTGGAGCGCTCAAAATGATACAAATAGGAACAAACACTCATCACCAAGGCAATGTGAATGATCATACATTAAAGATAGAAAATATCATCATCGAAGCACGAGCATTAAGCATGATATGATCAAACACATGACCATACAAAGTATCACACACGCATAAATAGAAAGTATCAACCAAGAAAGCAAAGCAAATAAGTAGCAAAAGAAGCAAAGCTCTCCCTCTCTCTCCGAAGCCCATTGGCAACAAGTTACCAAAAAACTTGAAAATGCATAGTGCTATGCAGCTCTCGAGGCTTGATCTTCAGGAGGTGGTGTTGAGAGGACTCCAAGGATGAAAGCACACGTTGAAGTTGATGGAGCTGGTGGCGTTGCTAGTAGAGGGGCAACTGGAGCTGTGGCTGCAAGTGTTGATGCTGTAGCTCTAGTGTCACGCACTGGCACTGCTGCAGACCTCTATGCCCTAGGCACTCTCTAAAACACTTATGTAGTTTATTTCCCCTTCTTATCTTATGCTTCTTCCTGGAGCTGCTTAACTGCAATTTGAATTTCAGTGACCTTAAAGTCAAGATCATAGAATTTTGTTTAAATGATCTTCTCCAAGCTCTCCTGGTTCTGAGTCAAGGTGGCCAATCCTTTCTCAGTTCTCAAGGTTGCTTGAATAAGATATCCAAGTTGGTCTTGCTTTGACTTGAGGAACACTTGTCAAGCTTCTTCAGCACTTGGCATATTTGCTGCCTTCTCAGCTTTAGCTTTTTGTCTCTTCTCATTAGCCTCTAGAGATGTTGGATCTTCAGCGGTCATGACAACAGTGTTGTCCTCAAAATCAGGCTTCAAGGGAAGGTGCTCTTTGTCCAACAAGTATACCCCTTTGGGCATCTTGGAGTTAATCAACATTTGTATGTGTGGAGCATACCCACATGACCTCTTTTGGTCAGCAACTGTTCTCTTGATTGTCTCAACAATGAAACTCATGAATTTGAATCTCTGGGGCAAATCAAAGAGCTGAAGAAGACTAATAGAATGGCCTCTGATCATCCTGTGATCTCCTGATTTGGGCAACAAGGTGTGCCTCAAAATAGTGTTCATTGTGGCCAATCCAGACATCAAGTAGTACACTCAGCCTAGCTTGTGAGTCACAAGGCTTTGCCAGGTATCTCCTTGTACATATTGGCCATGGAGTTGTGATCCTTCTTCTTCTCAGCATAGACATCAATGTCTTTCTCAGATTCTTTGGGGGCATTTATGAGCTTGGCCCACATAGTTAGGTGACTCCGAGTTTGCTAGGGTTTCACAAAGTCCTGAAATCGGTCACACCGATTTGCAATTTTCGGTCAGACCGAAAATCACAAGTGCAATGGCGTAAGCCAAATCGGTGAGACCGATTTCTACAATTCGGTCGGTCCGAGATGTGTTCGGCGGAAACCTAACCCTTAATTTTAAAATCAAAACTAATCTAATGAAGGTTTTCTATGGATAGATTGATCTCATACTTGGAAAGAAACATGGCATTGTCTTTGGGCTAGGAATCGGAGGTAAAGAATGCACAAAGTGTCGAACTCATACCCTAACTTGGCGATGAGCTCGATATGGCAGCTACGGAGGTGTAGATTTCCGTTAACGGCGGCGGAGACCAGCGGTGGGAGGTCGCTGGAGACGAGAGGACGATCTGGAGACCCGAGGCGGCAGAGCAGGACACGCGCGGGCGAAGAGGTTTTGGAGGAATTTCCAAATTTTGACCCGTCAGTATATATATCCTGTCACTATCGGTGTAACCGAGTGGAACAACTCAGTGGCACTGAGATGCAGAATTGCAAGCGGTTACGGCAACTCGGTGTGACCGAAAAGTTCTAGTCGGTTGCACCGAGATCGAAAACTAGATCAACTAAGTGAACTCGGTGTGACCGAAATGGATGAATCGGTCACACTGAAATGCATAGAGAGGTTTGGGAAGTTTAAGTCTATGACGAGTCGGTCACTCCGAGTGCTCCACACCCAGAGGGTTTGAATTTGACTTGTTCAAACGTTATTATGTAGCATGAATAGAGTTTGAGACGAGAAAAACATAGATAGCTTAAGGAAGTTCTTAGGCATTCTTGTCCATCCATTTGGCAAAAGAAGGAAAGGCAAACAACCAGAGCAACAAATGGATGTCCTCGAATGAGAAAAATATGCAATCCACATGCTCACACAATAAAATGGCAAATGAAATATGTGGCAAAGCATGCACAATCACTCTAGCATCTATCAAGCAATTGACGATGACTAGGTCATCTATATATGAGTATATTTACTTAGGAGTCAAATGAGAACATTTGATCATAGGTCATACTCATCATTTAAGCACAAGTGGGGTTACCACTTTTACATAAAGCATCGTTGTGTTCACACCATTAGAGTTGTTTTAGCTCAATTCTTAGAGTAAAGCTCCCCCTAGATGTGATATCCCCCCTAAGTGGGATGAACCAACCTTGGGTTTTGTCGATGATGACTTCAAGTAGATGTTGAAGATGTGGATGCTTATTGTTGATGTAGATCATTTGGAGCAATCCATTGGAGTGAGTTGCACTTTCAATACCTACATGGGTTAGTCCCACAAGGAACAAACAATGATATCCATAGACATAGAGTGAAGTACACAAATGATGATGTCCATGAAAACATTTGATTACCTTGTCCCTTGTCTTCCCAACAAGAGGATTTGTTACTCCTTGAACTAGTGCAAGATGTGGAAGTTGTTTGCACTTGTCCTTGCCAAAATTAATATGAGTGAAGTATGTTGGCGGAGTCACCCTCAAGAACTCTCTAGTTCTTCTTCTTCGGGATCCACATCATCTTTATGGGAATCCTTGGGGTTGTAGATGTACTTTATGAAGTAGAACTTGATGTAGTCTTGGGAACCCACTTGACCAATGCCTTTGGAGCATCTTCAAATGCATCAATGTCCTCTTGAAGCTTGTCCTTGCCTTTTAGCTTGTGGTCTTGTGGTGGAAGATCATCTTGAGCTTGTGTCCCCTTGAAGGAAGTAGGATCATACTTCTCTTGTTGAGGAACAAACTTCATCTTGGGGTATTGATCTCATCCCACTCAACTCCATTGGCATTGAACTTCCATTCAAAACCAACACCATGATTCTTCCGTTGCCTTCCTTGCTTGCATACAATTTCCTCAAATTGCTTACTTTTGGCAAGGCTCTTGTAAACACCTTTCTCTATAATTCCCTTCAATAAGCTATTTTCTTGCTCAAGTGTAACTTGGCTAAGAGAATCATTAGTGGAATCAAGAGAACTACTAGAAGCAAAAATATTGGATTTAGCATGATTATTGTTACTACTAGAAGAAGAATGTTTCTTGTTCTTGTTGCTAGATTTTACTTGTGGCATGTAAATAGACAAGATTAAACGCTTGGCATTGTAAGAAGAACTTTTTCTTCCAAAGATCATCATTGATGGCTTTTAAGAACCCATATTCTTGCTCAAGATTGAGCTTCTCGAAGCGTAGCTTCTCATGAGTTTTTAAAAGTTCTAGATGATCTTCTAATGTAGTTTCATGAGCTAACTCAGAGTGTTTAGTTCTTTAGTTAGACGCTCAATCTCCTTCTTATCATTGTGATTCGTTTCATCTTGATTAGCATGATTAATAGCATTTTCATTATAGTATTCATCACGAGAGTTGTCAACAAGTAAAGCATCATCATCTAGCAAGTCATCTTCATTGACCCCAAGCTAGGGCCCGGGGCTTGCCCCCGGGCTCTCCCTTTCACCATAACCAGAAGAGAGCAAGGAATAGAGGGGGAGAGATGTGTGGATGAATATTTACGCTCCCTCCCGCCCCCTCTTTTATAAGCAGACAAGGGCTAGGGGTTGATCCCCTGGTGGGTAACCGCTGCCCTCCTCCGCCAATCCAAGAAGACCGGGCCCTTGCCTTGATGCTCTCCCGCACCACGCGCCTCTGTCACCTACCCCACTTAATGCATGCATCATACATGGCCGGGGATAAGGGCATGGTGCAAAGAGTGAATTGGCAGTTACTCACCCGTGCGTTAAAGTCATTCACGGGCCATTACAAGGATGGCCCCACTGAAATTAGCGCTACGCGACGCACGGGAGAATCGGAAACTGACCTGGTCTTAGGTTAATGAAGAAGCTACTCAAAAGACAAGCAGCTATTGCCCTCTAGCCTATGCACTGGTTAGGGCCTACCTGGCCGACACCCGTCAGTGCATTCGACTCAGGCCCAGGGGCTCCTATCGGTACAACAAACCTAAGTCTGTTGCCCAGACTGTGTAAAGGCCTAAAAAGGGCAAAGTTGCAACAACCAAGACAAGGCTAAGCACAAGAGATAAGTTCTTTGAGGAACCAAAGGGCAGATCAAGAAGACCAAGACAAGTAAGAAGTAATGCACCACTAGGGAAGAATCTCCCTTGCCGGGCAGGCGAGCCCGGCAGGGCCGAGGTTGCTTCCACGACAAGACACCAAGATCGTCCACGCAGGCCTGCCGGGCACAACAAAGGCAAACCACCCCGGCAAGGCTCCACAGCTCCACCTCTCGACGATGCGATTAATCGATCGGTGCGGTGTCGAGCCCCCAAGTGACTAAGTGGCTGTTTTTTGCTACATGGCAGCCACTTCCCATAGTAATCATCTCCAAATGACATACGTCCAGAAACGTGTCAAGCAAGCAAGCGTGAAGCTGGCAAAACAGCCCGGCAAGGCTTGCCGAGCATGCTGTGATGTGACACTAAGCAGCACATTTAATGTGCTCTGCCCTATCTGCAGAGTTAGGTATGATAGCGTTGTTCGCTATCTAATTAGTGCATAATGACTGATTTGCCACTTCGGTGACCCCTTGATCTATAAAAGGAGGCCCATGGCAACCATGGAAAGGATTTGGAACCCTGTACACTCATACGCGCGTAGCTGCTCTCGCCCCGAGTCAACCCTGTCGGGCAAGAGCTCTGCGTTCTCCATCATAGTCCACCATTAATCCACCAAAGTAGGAGTAGGGTTTTATGCCTTGCGGCGGCCCGAACCTGGGTAACATTGCTCGTGTGATCTCTGTCGTGCTGCGCGACATTCTCGGCTCTTTATGCAATGCGCTCATTCCCCCTGCCGAACCAAAAGGAGCGCATTGCCTCATAGGTGGTCGTGGTTTCCCATGACAGTGGTGCTGCTAGTGCTCAGCTGGAGATGATGGTGCTGCCGGTGTTCAGCTAGAGTCCGAGTCATTGTCTTCGGACTTGACAACCGATGACTCGCAGTCGTTGTCTTCACCATCTACGTCCTCCTTGTTGCTGTCGCTCGAGATTTCCACGCAGCACCTAGACGAGCGCCTGAAGTCCCAAAGAGCTTCACGGAGAGCGTGTCGGACTCCACCAGCTTAATGTGGAGGAAGTCCCCTCTACCAAGTAGCGAGCACGAGCGAAGGATTTCCATCCTCACGTGAGGTATATGACGTTGTTGGCATGGAACACTACGTTCACCAAAATGGCACCACTGAGGCAACCATTCACGCGCAATCACAACCTCAGTGGCTGGTCCATCTCCATTACCCTGGCAAAGGGATGAGAGAAACATAGCATGCTCCTCGGTGGGTCGCGCATCTCCACGACGAATTCAAGTGTCGTGTGCCACGTATGGCCTTCCATTGAGAGCGGGGCAGCTGTAGGCGGACCCACCAGCTCCCCAGTCTGTCCTCCTCGACCACGAGCACCGCGTCGACCACGACAGCGCCCTGTGGCCCCGCCCCGTGCACTGGAGCTGGCCTCCATGGCCTTCGCCGAAGCAGAGGCATGGTGCCAAGGAGAAGCTCTCGCTGCCATGGTGGAAGCTCGAGGGCGTCCCCTTCCTCTCGCCATGGTGGTAGAAGATGCAAGAAGAATGAACGAGAGGGGATGGATGAGCATCACCTCCCACCCCCCTCCTTTTATAGGGGGAGGCGCGGGGACTGGTTCTCCACTACCCTAGGGCAACCGCCACGCTACAACAATTCCACGCCCTGCATCTCTCGCATGCGCTTTACTCCATCAGCTGCCCAGTCTCGCCAATCCACCGTCCTGGCTCAGATCAAGGCACTACCACCACGACCACCCTTCTGCACCAATCGGCGCCCCGCGCCTAATCCATGACATGGGGGGAGGAGATGTAGTAAAGGAGGGAGTGATGGTAGAGATGGAAGATACTTAAAACCACACATGAATGTGGGCCAGTCCACGCAGAACCTGGTGGCGACCCACATACGCGCGTGCCCCTGGTTTCTGGCACGGGAAGTGGAAGCTGTTTACAAGACGGTAATGCCAAGACAAAACTAGGGGCTAGCTCAAAATTTAGGTTAAAGAAGAAGCAAAGAATATTCAAAGCATTGGCGTCATTCCATCCAGATCAACATTGTTTTCTCTGTGCATTGTTTGGGCCTCGCCCAACGGTTCCCGGCAGCACGTGTGACGAAGGCCCGGGGCTCCTGTCGGTGTATTAAATATGGATATATAATACCCTCACTTGTGCACAGACAAGTAGCAGCTCCCTCACTAAGTTGAAGTCCTAGTGAAGGTTTCCAAATCAAAGGGAACAACTCTTTGAGAGATCAAGGATCGCATCAAGAAGACTAAGACAAGCTGCAAGAAGAAGCACTAGAAGCAGCTCTTGCCGGCAAGGCAGGACAAGGGAGGCAAAGGCCTGGCAAGACTTCACTAAGCCACCAGCGCTCCACCTCACCGAGCAGGTAGTCACCCATCGGTGAGGTGTTGAGCCCACAGATGGTCCGGTGGGGCTCATTGGGCACCTAGCAGCTAACTAGAAGGAGAATTAGCTTTATCGACACCCATCCTAATGGCGTGTCAAGATAATAGAGAGGCGGTTGAGCAAGCGGTGCGGTAGCCTTGCCGGGGCTCCTCCTCCTCACGACACCTAGCGATGCATTTAATGCATTTTGTCCTAACCAGCAGAGCTAGGTATGATAGCACTGCTACTATCTAATCATCATGTAATGACCCTTTTGCCACTTTGGTAACCCCTTGAACTATAAAAGGAGGGCCAGGGAAACCTTTACTGGGGTTCGAACCCATAGCAACCTCATGCATACGTACTCGTGTAGCAGCCTCTCCTTGCTCCTCGCCGGGGGAGAGCGCTTCGTGTACTCGTGCACACCTTCATTCAATACACTAAATCATGAGTAGGGTTTTACGCTTCTTAGCGGCCGCCGCGTCTCTTGTTGTTCTTGCTCTTTGCATCAAGTGCACCCCCCCCCCTTGCCGAACCAAAAGGGGCGGCATTCTCCCATAGATTGTTGGATCCACGCCGACAACAGGTATGATCAAGGTCTCCCCTGCGTGCCCCATATTTGATGGCACAGACTATCCTTACTGTAAGAACAAGATGCGCATGCATCTTTAGGCAATCGACAACGATCTCTAGTTCGTCATTGAGAACAATGTTCCCCCAATTGGCCCTAGCATCAATGTTGCAGATGTGAAGAGATTCAAGCAACTCGACTCTCAAGCGAAGAACATCATATGTGGACATCTCAACAAAGGACGGTATGGTAGAGTGAGTGCACTAGAAACATCAAAGCTGATATGGGATAGGATCTCCAAGGTCAACAAGCGAGTTCCCACTCAACATGACTCTCTAGTCGATGTGCTTTACAGTCTCTTCAACCGCTTCAAGAGGCTTGACAACGAAAATGTTCAGCAAACTTTCGACCACCTCACTGATATCTCCAATGAGCTACAGGCTCTCGGCGCCGCTGACATTACTGACCATGAGGTGATGAAGAAACTGCTGAGATATCTTGATAGCTCCTTTGACACATTGGCCCTGATGATTCAAGAGCATCCTAATTACAAGTCACTTGATCCCGTTGATATTCTTGAGAGGCTCAATACTCATGAATTTCAGCAAGCTGGGAAGAGAGATATGTATGGTCCCAGTTATGGACGACCTCACGCTCTAAAGGCTAAAGCTAAAGACAAGGAAATTTCTTCATTTTAAGAAGAAGAGTCTGAATGTAGCACTGATAGCGCTGAGGAAATTGGTAGAGAGCTGGCTATTCTTGTGAGGAAGTTCCAGAAGTTTTCCAAGAGAAATCGCTTTGGAGAGACTTCGAAGTATGACTCGAAGTACACCGGAGAAGCTTCTGCTCGAGACTACAACAAGAGAGCCTGTCACAAATGCAAGAAGCCAGGCCATTACATCACTGACTGCCCCTTTGGCAAAAGAGCTCAAGAAAGAAGAAGTCTAGCAAGGATGACGACTCTGATGACAAAAAGAAGAAGTCTACAAAGTCATCATCAAAGAAGAAAAGCACCTCCAGTAGAGCGCGTGCTTTCATTGGGAAGGAAATGCATTATGAGGAAGAATATTAGGAAGCTGAGGAATCTGAGGAGGAGTCCAATTCTGGGGTAGCAATCTTGGCCCTCGCTACGGAGTTCATCAGCAAGTCCGTCTTCCATCATGAAGAAAAGGGTGACTCCACCAACACTGAAGACTGTGTAGTTGACTACACTCCCACCTATTGCTTCATGGCAAGAGGTGCCAAGGTAACCTCATGAGAAGCTTACTTTAGTACTTCAAGTGATGATGACTCTGAATGTGAAGCAAAACCTAGCTATAAGAAACTGGATAAAATTGCAAGTGAACAACAAAGTGCTATGGAAAAGATGCAAAAATTGCTAGACAAAAGTGATGATCTGTTAGATGAGGAAATGGATCGCAATCAAGGTTTGTCTAAAGATCTCAGACGCCTAAAGTCATAATATGACAAACTTGAAAGTTGTCATGTGGCCCTCTCAGCTGAACATGAGAAGTTTTCCTATGAATTTATTCAAAGGAAGCAAGAACTCGAGAAGCTGAGAGCGTCTCATGATGATCTTTGGAAAGACAATGATTCATTACTCGCTCAACAAATTAGCACCGCTCAGGAAGAAGTTGGTGCTCCATGCTTAAAATGCCTTGAACGTGATAATGCGAATTCTTCAACTGAATGTTCAAATCCTTCAACTATTGTTATATCTTCAAATTTCTCTATGGTTTCAATCCCCTCATCTGAGGAGACCACAAGTGTTGCTGAAGAAAATGCAGGTCTGAAGGAATTGTACGTCACTAGCGTGTACAAAAGCTTCAAAGGGCAGCAAACTCTTTGTGATGTGCTGAAGAAGCAGATTCTGAATAGGAACCCTAGAAAAGAGGGTATTGCTTTTGGGAGAAAGCTGAACACAGATGGATCTTATTGGAAACCTGAGCAGTATCCCAAACCCACATGGGTTGCTGCAAAAGGACCTCCAGTTGATCCATACACACAATCTGGCTACAATTGTGATATTCCACAATCTTCTGATGAGTCATTTGACTCCAACTATAAGTTATTTAAAAATCAGAATGGTGAAGTATTTGCTAGATTTGTTGGTACTAACTGCAGGAATGGTCCCCCAGTGAAGAAAATCTAGGTGCCCAAAAGTCGTCTTCAAAATATTTAGGTGAATTGAAGGAGTGCTGGATTGAGGGGTCCTCGGATTGGCACTCTACCTCTCTTGGGCCGTACAGGTGGGCCGCTCTGTGATTATTATTGGAAGACCGAGATATAATGCGACTCCATGATTAGGAAGGAAACCTGGGAAGCCTTGGTGTGTCCTCCAAGTCAAGATGGTAGAATCGGCATGTTTATTCCCTGATGTCAACCGACCATGTGTAACCCTAGGTACCCCTGGTGTCCATATAAACCAAAGGGTTCAGTCCATAGAGGCTAGAAGAACCATCATCCTACTCATTTAGGGTTTAGTTCATCTGATCTCGTGGTAGATCAACTCTGTAACCATCATACACACATCAATATGATCAAGCAGGACGTAGGGTTTTACCTCTTTGAGAGGGCCCGAACCTAGGTAAATACTATCCTTGTGTTTCCTATTTTGCATTGATCCAAGATCCACAACGCGGGTATCCCTACCCGAGATCCATCAGTTTTGACACCGACATTGGTGCTTTCATTGACAGTTCCGTTGAGGGATCACCGAAGGAGCAATGGCTCGCCTAATCATTGGAGATGGCGTCTGCACTGGGGACATCTTTGTTCCCGGCCAACTCTTCACGTTCGGCAGCATCATTTTGCATGCCAACTCGGCCATCCATCTTTACCAGGTCGACAGTTTTGCCTTTGAGCATGAAATAAGGTTTGGCAACCTAGAGTATGTCGCTGATGCCCGGGGCGATCTGATCTTCACCGAGTTCTCAGCTTGCCTGAGGATCCCGAAAGCCTTGAAGCTTTAACTTCGAGCCTCCTTTCCGACCTTATCTTCAGGTCGGCCCTTACTACGGATCCGGCTTCCAGCCCGGATATGGCTTCAGCGTCCGAAGACCAGGGGTTAGCCCTTGCCGAACGCGCCCCCCATGCTAGCACACCGGAGGTTGATTCCAAAGAACTCTAGGAGACAAATTCGGCTAACCTGCCGCTGTTAAACGAGATGCTAGATCAGATCCAGACAATGAACATCACAAACGCCTCCTCCTTGGTCTATGATCGGAATAGGCCAGATGTAGGTTGTGAGGAACTTTACGCCCCAACCGCCACCCACTTGGTAGCCACTATCGAGGATTTAACTGATATGCTGGACTACGCCTCCCAGGATGTCGAGGAAATGGATGAGGATGTTGACGCCATGGCCTATACGACAAACTCCCCAACCACTCCCAACATGAGAAAGTGGACTGCCACTTCTACCTACGACGTCTATATGGTTGATACCCCCAAGGAAGACGGCGAGGACCCCGCAAGGGAGTCATCCAGACACCAACACCAGTGAAAGCGATCCAGGGGACACGAAAAGGGCAAGGAAGATAACAAGAAAGCAGGTATAGATGGCACACGGTACGATGCTGCTCCAAATAACATGGAGGAGCTCAGTGATAATACCACCCCCTAGCAGCACCCAACCGCTCACGAGGACCACGGCGACCCCGAGGACCCCGGCAACTCTAAAGGCAGCAACTACCTCTCTCTTTCCGAGGACGAGGAAAGCCTCAGAGTCGAAGACTTTATCGTCCCCGAAGACCCGCTAGACCAAGAACATTTCAAGCGGCAACTTATAGCCACTGCCCAAAGCATCAAGAAGAAGCAGAAGAAATTGAAAGATGAGCAGGATACCCTCAACGACTGATGGACAAAAGTCTTAGCAGCCGAAGAGGGCTATGTTAATGAGCGGCGGGACCAAAACAAAAGCTACCCACGGCGATGACTGCTCCGGCAGTTCGATGAGGAGACTTTTAAGCCCATACCACCAAGACAAACCCAGGCAAACTAGCCCGACCGCCCTCCTTGTGGACGGGATAGGACGGCTGATGAAGCCGAATTCCCACCACTCCCTCGCCGAACAGGTAAAGATCCAGTGCAGCCAGGGGATCCACATGACCTGCGGCATGACCTAGATACCAGAGCAGGCTGCACAAGATCAATTTACACGTCTATAGGACACACTCCCGCTGGACGAGACGGATACCAGGCCTGGCGTGATAGAAGTGACATATCTCGGGAAGAGCACCATGCTCGAATGACAACTCAGCTCCGGCACGACGTCGCCCGAGTTAAGGGCGCCGTGCACCCAATGTGTTTCACAGACGAGGTGATGCAGCACCAGTTCCTTGAAGGTTTTAAACCCATAAACATCGAAAGATATGATAGGACAACAAATCCGGCCGTGTGCATTGAAGAATTCCTTCTACAGATTCATATGGCCCGGGGAGATGATGTCCACGCCATAAAATACCAGCCTTTAAAGCTTAAAGGACCAACACGACACAGGTTAAATAGCCTACCTGAAAACTCCACCGGGAGTTTGGAGGACCTCGAGGATGCTTTCTGGGCTAACTTTTAGGGCACCTATGTTCTACCTTGATAACCCACAAGTATATGGGATCACAATAGGTTTCGAGGGTAGAGTATCCAACCCAAATTTATAGATTCGGCACAAGGGGAGCCAAAGAATATTTGCAAGTATTAGCAGATGATTTGTCAATTCAGCCACACCTGGAGATTAATTATCTGCAGCGAAGTGATCAGTAGCATAGTAATATGATAGTTTGGATAATAATGGTAGCAGCAACAGTAACGGTAATAGTGATAGCAATGGTTTTGTAGAAGTAACGATAGCAGTAGCAGCAGTATTAACTTAGCAAGAACAATATAAATTAAATTCGTAGGCATTGGATTGGTGATTCATTGGATGATATTCATCATGAGATAGTCATAACCTAGGGTGATACGGCACTAGCTCCAGTTCATAAATATAATGTAGGCATGTATTCCATAAATAGTCATACGTGCTTATGCAAAGAACTTGCATTACATCTTTTGTCCTACCCTCCCGTGGCAGTGGGGTCCTATTGGAAACTAAGCGATATTAAGGCCTCCTTTTAATAGAGTACCAAAACAAAGCATTAGCACGTGGTGAATACATGAACTCCTCAAACTACGGTCATCACCGGGAGTGGTCCCGACTATTGTCACTCTAGGGTTGCCGAATTATAACACATAGTAGGTGACTATAACTTGCAAGATCGGATCTAGAACATGGATATAATGGTGATAACATAAATGGTTCATATATGAAATCATGGTACCCGGGCCCAAAGTGACAATCATTAAGCATGGCAAAGTCATATAGCAACATCAATCTCAAAACATAATGGATACTAGGGATCAGGCCCTAACAAAACTAACTCAATTACATGATGAATCTCATCCAACTCCTCACCGACCAGCGAGCCTATGAAGGAATTACTCACACCCGGTGGGGAGCATCATGGAATTGGCGATGGAGAAGTGTTGGTGATGACGAGGATCGAAGATCCCCCTCTCCGAAGCCCCAAACGGACTCCAGATCTGGCCTCCCGATGAAGAACAGGAGACGGTGGAGGCTCCGTCTCGTGAAACGCTATAATTCTTTCTCCCTAAATTTTTTCTGGAAAAATAGGATTTATAGCATTGGTTTCAGGGTCTGCGGGGCCACCAAGTGGGGACAACCCACCTGGGCATTCCTGGAGGGGGTGGCGTGCCCTGGTGGGTTGTGCCCACCCAGGTGCCCCCCTCCAATGGTTCTTGGCTCCAGAAATTCTCTTTTATTGTATAAAAAATCCTCGCAAAGTTCTGTTCCATTCCGAGAACTTTTATTTCTGCACAAAAACAACACCATGGTAGTTCTGCTGAAAACAGCGCCTGTTCGGGTTAGTTTCATTCAAATCATGCAAATTAGAGTCCAAAACAAGAGGAAAAGCATTAGGAAAGTAGATACGACAGAGACGTATCAACTCCCCCATGCTTAAACCTTCGCTTGTCCTCAAGCAATTCAGTTGATAAACTGAAAGTGAAAAAGAAAAACTTTTACAAACTTTTTTGCTCTTGTTTCCATAAATAAGCTTAAACAACACCCATGTTTTCAGCAAAGATTATAACTAACCATGTCGACAATAACTCTTAAAAATTATATTAACTCATATCAATGACATAATCAACTAGTGAGCAATAATAAGACATCTCAAATAGCTACACATGTTAAAACAACCATGATACAATATGAAAATAGTGGTATCTCACTAGCCCTTTCTGAGACCGCAAAACATAAATGCAGAGCGCCCCCAAAGTTCAAGCAGCGACTAAACATTGTAATTCATGGTAGAAAAGATCCAGTCAGGATGCACCCAACATTAGCTATACACAATGCATCAGCATGATAGCAGTGCTCTCAGGTTCTGGCGCTTATTTGAGAAGGTGATGACACAACATAAAAGTAAATAGATAGTCCCTTGGCAGTGGGAAGCAGTGATTTGCAGAGGAGCCAGAGCTCAAGTTTTTCAAACAGAGGTAAATGAAATTTTGAGACATGCACCCTTCTGTTTACTTCACGACCATCAGTTATCAATATCTTCCATGCTAAACACATTAGTAGTGGTTCCCAAGCAGTAAAGTAAAGGTTCTTGCTCCATAGGAGTTTTTTATTATTGATAAGTTCTTTTTGCAATTTGAGATTGGGAACCCCTATTACCGCCCTTTTCTCGTGCAATGGTGAGTGAATAAACACCCATCCTGGTAATAACGCGCTTAGCATGGAAGATACCAACTACCTGCTATAACTCTATGAACAATCTAGGATCGCAAAAAGGATATTTATTTGAAGTTTTTAGAGGTGGCACATGCAAATTTACTTAGGACAGCAGGGTAATACTGCATATAGCTAGGTATGGTGGACCCATCTAGAATAACTTGGGTTTCAGGTTTTTGATGTACAATCAGAGTTCCCACTTAGTACAGGCGAAGGCTAGCAAATAGGTTGAGAAGCGGCCAGCTAGAGAGCAACGACGGTCATGAACATGCATTATGCATAAGTAACATTAGATACTAGCATGAGTAGGATATGAACACCATGAACATAAATATCATAGAGGCTATGTTAGTTTTGATTCAACTACATGCATGAACATGTGCCAAGTCAAGCCACTCAAAAACATGTTTGACATCCAAGATAAATCATTATCCACTCCTACCTACTTATGAATGGCATGAGAAACTATAATCTCTAATTGTCATTGCAAACATGTTTGATCATAATAGGCTGAATCATGGATACTAGGTTAAACATATTTACAAAAACAGAACAAGTCGAGTTCATACCAGTTTCTCTCTACCACGACCAGTTCATCGAATATCATCATTATTGCCTTTCACTTGCACGACCGAATGATTTGAAAATAATAATAGTGCAAGAGTGTCATGGACTAAGCTGGAATCCGCAAACATTTTATTCAAAAGGAGAAGACAAGGTAATATGGACTCTTTGTCAGATCAACGATAATGCATATGAGAGCCACTCAACATTTTCATGGTGGTCTTCTCCTTGGTATGACTCAATAAAAAGAAAAGAAATTCAGAGAAACACAATGAAATATTTTTGGAGTTTTTGGTTTTTCATAAACAAGCAAATAAAAAGGGAAAAGCAAAAACGAGGAAAACTATTTACATGGGAAAGCTCCCAACAAGCAAGAAGTACTAGGAAATCTGTTTGGGTTTTCTTTTTAGTCGTACAACAATTTAAACGACGAAGAAAAATAAAAAAGAAGCAAGAAATATGTTTTTGGATTTTCTCAAAGTTTTTCAAACACACAAGAAGAAAACGAGAAAATAAATTTAACATGGATAATGCAATGAAAAAGTGTGAACACCGACAACTGGAATGAAATGTGTGAACATGAATGTAATGTCGGTGGAAATACGTACTCCCCCAAGCTTAGGCTTTTGGCCTAACTTGGTAGACAGTCAGTAGCCTGCATAATGGTCAGAGTGATAGCTCACAGAGGCTCTCGGTGCGGATGCCTCAGCCTGTCGTGCAGCCACAACCGCTGCGTTATGAGCTTGGGCCTCGCTCTCAAGAACATAATATCTTCCCCTGTTGTGAACATTAAAGAGAGCAGGTGCACGCAAATATGTGTCCACCATAGAGTCCTTATTAAACAGAAATTTATAAGTGAAATTATGAGGATCACCTCTGAGGATCTTATGACGTTTCATAGCATCAAAGTCTAGATACTGTGTGGGTAAAATAGGGTCATAGGGCAAGGGTGAAACACCTAGCGCCCTTGCTAAACATGTGGCATAAATTCCACCATAAAAATATCCACTACGAGCGTTGTGTTGCAACCTATGTGCAATAATAGCTCCAAGATTATAACTTCTATCACCGTTGAGAGCATTGCGTATAAGAATCAAATCTGGAGCACAAAGTGTACTACAATCTTGCTTGCCTACAATACATTTTCCATTAAATAATGCAAACTACTGGATTGCGGGAAAATGAATGCTCTTTATTCTACCTTGTGTCACTCCCCTAGTCTCACCATAGCAAAAACCAGTCAAGAATATCTCAAACTCGGACCTTGGCGGTTCATCAAGCGAACCCCAGAATGGAATTTTGCAGTGGTGAGCGAATCTCTCTGAAGATATGGTAAATGGATTTTCATACAGTTTAAATGACACCCTAGACTCACGGGGATGAAATTTAAATCCTTTGACAAATGATTCAGTGGAGTGAGGTGTTGGTCGCACTTATCTGAAATGTAGGGACCGAGATCGGCATTGTGAACATATTGCTCAAATTCCTCCTTAATGCCCACGCTCACCATATAATCATTGCATGGTCATAAGCATGTTTTAGTGGCGGCATCCCGAATGGACTTTTTGCTCGGTTCAACATAAGACTGGTGAACTGTGCTGCTACTAGAGGATGCCTTTGAGGATGTCCTCCTCAAAGAACTCCTTCCAAAGAAGGTCATAATGTTCGCGTACAATTTTCTGAAAATTTTGGGTCACAAAAATTTGTTAACAAAACTTCACAAGATTGGTAGAAACTACTCATAAGGATGTATAGAAGCCATAGCAAGCATTCAAACTACCTAGAACTCTAAGAATTCAACATGCAAGCTCATCCACTGCAGCATGAAGAGTAGCCAATTATTCAAAACATAAACCACCAAAGCAAAAACTAATTGGACACATGGAGGAGTTACATACCAAGCAACAATTCCCGAAACAGTTTCGGAAATGGAGCTTCGAGCCAAGAGATCAAACTCCGCGATTTGGGGAGCAAAAACACGAAAGAGATAGCAATGGTGATTTTTTTGTAGAGGTAGGTGATGATGTGGGATCAAGAGATAAGTGAGGGGGCCCACATGGGGACCACAACCCACCAGGGCGCGCCTGGGGGTCCTGGTGTGCCCAGGTGGGTTGTGCCCACCTGATGCACCTCCCTCTGATATTCTTTGCACCAAAAATTCTTAATAATTAAAAAACGTATTAAATTTCCAGAGCACTCTAAGAACTTTTATTTTTGGGTCATTTTTTATTGCATGGAAAACTTAGAAACATTAGCAACATCAATAACAGCTCCTGCAGTATCAAGAAGGGTCTACCAACGATAATCTACATGTTGTCGTCCACGGGCATCTCAAGTATAACAAAGTCAGTCAAAATAGAATCATTAGCAACAACAACGGGCACATCCTCACAAATACCGATAGGTATGGAAGTTGATTTGTCAGCCATTTGCAAAGATATTTTAGTAGGTGTGAGTTTATTCAAATCAAGTCTTTTATATAAAGAGAAAGTCGTAACACTAACACTAGCTCCCAAATCACATAAAGCAGTTTTCACATAATTTCTTTTCATAGATCAAGGTATAGTTAGTATTCCTAGATCTCCAAGTTTTTTAGGTACTCCATATTTAAAATTATAATTAGCAAGCATGGTGGAGATTTCCGCTTCCGGTATTTTTCACTTATTGGTGATGATGTTTTTCATGTACTTTGCATAAGGAGGCATTTTTAAGATATCAGTCAAGCGAGTACGCAAAAAGACTGGCCTAATCATTTCAGCAAAGCGTTCAAATTCTTCATCATCTTTGGTTTTAGTTGACTTAGGTGCAAAGGGCATAGGTTTTTGAACCCATGGTTCTCTTTCCTTTCCTTGTTTTTTAGCAACAAAGTCTCATTTTCCATATCTTTTATGCTAGGGTTGTGGGTTATCAAGATCAACAGTTGGTTCTATATCAACATCATTGTCTGGTTCTTTCTCATTTGTTTGAGTTTCTTCATAAACCTCATCATTATGTTTTCATTATCAGAGGGTGAGTGTTCACTACCAGATTGAATTTCAGCATCAGAGGTAGAAACTTCATTATCGTTATCAAGAGGTTTTTCTAATTCAGGTTCACTAGAGGTAGGCAAAGTCCTATGGTTTTTCTTCTTCTTTTTATTTTTAGAAGGACTAGTTGCATCGGTGTTAATTCTTTGAGAGTCTTGTTCTATTCTCTTTGGGTGTCCCTCAAGATAAAGTGGTTCTTGAGTCATTTTACCTCCTCTAGTTGCTACTCTAACAGCAAAGTCACTTATATTATTGTTCATTTCATCAAGCAACTCTCTTTGAGATTTAGCAACTTATTCTAACTGAGTTTGAACCATAGAGGCATGCTTTCCTACACCTCTAACATCATTTGAGATTCTAAACAACAAGTCACTTAAGTGAGCAATCATATTAGAGTTGTATTTCAATTGTTTCATAACATTTGCATTGAAGTGATCTTGCTTTCTAATGTAATTTTCAAACTCATAAAGGCATCGACTAGGATGTTTATTACGAGGATCATCACTATCATTGAATTTCATTAAAGATTTTACCTCTACCACCTTAGGTGGTGGTGGTTCTTCAAGCCCATGTATTTCTTCAATAGGTGGTAAATTTTAACATCCTCTGCTTTAATACTTTTTTTCTTTCATAGATTTCTTTGCCTCTTGCATATCTTCATGACTGAGATATAAGATACCCCTCTTCTTTGGAGTGGGTTTAATAGGTATTTCAGGAGGAGTCCAATCATCATAATTTTTCAATATGTTATTCAATAATTCTTCAGCTTGCTTAATAGTTCGCTCCCCGAAAACACAACCAGTACAACTATCTAGGAAATCCCTAGAAGCATCGGTTAGTCCATTATAGAAGATATCAAGTATTTCATTTTTCTTAAGAGGATGATCAGGCAAAGCATTAAGCAATTGGAGAAGCCTCCCCCAAGCTTGTAGGAGACTCTCTTCTTCAATTTGCACAAAGTTAAATATTTCCTGTAAGGCGGCTTGTTTCTTATGAACAGGGAAATATTTTTCAGAGAAGTAATCAATCATATCCTGGGGACTACACACACAACCGGGAGCAAGAGTATTCTGCCAAGCTTTAGTATCACCCTTTAATGAGAACAGAAATAACTTGAGGATATAGTAATAGCGAATCTTCTCATCGTGAGCAAAAAGGGTGGCTATGTCATTCAACTTAGTAAGATGTACCACAATAGTTTCAATTTCATAACCATGGAAAGGATCTGATTCAACCAAAGTAATTAACTCTAGGTCGACATAGAATTCATAATCCTTATCATCAATAAAGATAGGCGAAGTAGCAAACTTAGGATCACATTTCATTCTAGTATTCAGAGATCTTTCTTTATACTTGCATAATAATTTTTCTAGATCATCTTTATCCTTACAAGCAAGAATATATCTAGTTGCCTCCTCACTCATAGCATACCCTTCCGGTACCTTTGGCAATTCATATCTAGGAGGGCTAGTTCTAGTATGTGTTTCAAGATTTTTAGTTTCAAGCTCATCATTAGTTTCAACAATATCATGTTGTCTTACTCTAGGAATTTGTTCATCAAGAAATTCACCTAGTGGCACATCATCATCAAGCAAGGTACTAGCATCATCATGAGTAGCATTCATAGCAGAAGTAGCATCATTAACAACATGTGACATATTAGAATTAATAGCATGTGGTGGTGTTGCAAGTTTACTTATAACAGAAGGTGAATATAAAGCGAAGCTGGATGGCAGTTCCTTACCTCCCCTGGTCTTATAGGGGAAAATCTTAGTCTTACCATCCTTCAGATTCTTCACAGTGATAATATTATAATAATCCCAAGTGACTCAACAAATATATCTATGCTCCCTTGCAACGGCGCCAGAAAAAGGTCTTGATAACCCACAAGTATATGTGATTGCAATAGTTTTCAAGGGTAGAGTATTCAACCCAAATTTATAGATTTGACACAAGGGGAGCCAAAGAATATTCGCAAGTATTAACAGCTGAGTTGTCAATTCAGCCACAACTGGAGATTAATTATCTGCAGCAAAGTGATCAGTAACACAGTAATATGATAGTTTGGATAATAATGGTAGCAACAACAGTAACGGTAACAGTGATAGCAATGGTTTTGCAGCAGAAACGATAGCAGTAGCAGCAGTAGTAACTTAGCAAGAAGAATATAAAGTAAATTCATAGGCATTGGATCGATGATTCGTTGGATGATATTCATCATGAGACAGTCATAACCTAGGGCGATACGGCACTAGCTCTAGCTTATAAATTTAATGTAGGCATGTATTCCGTAAATAGTCATACGTGCTTATGGAAAGAACTTGCATGACATCTTTTGTCCTACCCTCCCATGGCAGTGGGGTCCTATTGGAAACTAAGGGGTATTAATTCCTCCATTTAATAGAGTACTGGAACAAAGCATTAGCACGCGATGAATACATGAACTCCTCAAACTACGGTCATCACCGGGAGTGGTCCCGACTATTGTCACTCTGGGGTTGCCGGATCATAACACGTAGTAGGTGACTATAACTTGCAAGATCGGATCTAGAACATGGATATAATGGTGATAACATAAACGGTTCATATATGAAATCATGGCACCCGGGCCCAATGTGACAAGGATTAAGCATGGCAAAGTCATAGCAGCATCTATCTCAAAACATAATGGATACTAGAGATCAGGCCCTAACAAAACTAACTCGATTACATGATGAATCTCATCCAACTCCTCACCGACCAGCGAGCTTACGAAGGAATTACTAACTCCCGGTGGGGAGCATCATTGAATTAGCGATGGAGAACTGTTGGTGATGATGAAGATCGAAGATCCCCCTCTCCGGAGCCCCGAAGGACTCCAGATCTGGCCTCCCGATGAAGAACAGGAGACAGCGGTGGCTCCTTCTCGTGAAATGCGATAATTATTTCTCCTTGATTTTTTCTAGAAAATAGAATTTTATAACGTTGGTTTCAGGGTCTACAGGGCCACCGGCTGGGGAAATCCCACCTGGGCACACCCGGAGGGGGTGGCGTGCCTTGGTGGCTTGTGCCCACCCAGGTGCCCCCTGCAGTGGATCTTGGCTCCAGAAATTCTCTTTTATTGTAAAAAAAATCCTCGAAAGTTTCATTCCTTTCTGTTGAGGTATAACTACTGAGGATAAACCGCCCAAGAGGGGCCGGGTTATGCTCATCCGTATTGAAGCCCCTGAAGACAAGGAATATAGTGTTGTACTATGAAGCTTAGAGGCCTAGGGCTCAAGGGCGGATTAGGGCCCATAGTCATAAACCGCCATGAGATGTATAACTTATGTTGTAAGTTAGGGAAAGTTAGAAACCGAGCCGGACACGTGTATGAGCCGGCCTCGATGTTCTGTAAACCACCGGGCGTCAACCTGTATATATAAAGGGACGACCCTGCGGCGGTTCAGGGACAAGAAACAACAACTCGAGAGATAGGTAAAGCGGATTCGCTCCCTGCTCATCGAGACCCCATCAATTCCACCATGTGGTTTGTAGGCTTTTACCTTCACCGCAAGGGGTTGAACCAGTATAAACTCCCCGTGTCTTTTGTCCAGTTAACCCCTTTAAGCTAATCTCGTTGTGATGGCTCCACGACTAAGTCCTCTCACTAGGACATCTGACGTATTAATTCCACGATAGTTGGCGCCCATCGTGGGGCTATCGCATGATGGTTTCGAGTTCTTAAAGGGCAACTTTGAAGGACTCAAGGGATACACAGTTGGCCGCATGACCAAGAGTCATCGCGGCAAGCTCTACATCGACGATGCAGGCTGAGGCCCCGAGGCCGGCTCAATTGAGTACGGGTACCGGGTCCCCTTTGGCAGAATTCATGTTTTCATCGGCAAGATCGGCGAACCGGGCCCTGAGCCGAACATCTCCACCGACCTCGTCAAGACGGCTCAGCGTGCGAGTCCTGCCTGGGTTCAGCCTGCCATGAAGCATGCGTTTGTAGGATTCATCCATGGTGCGGAATCTGAACCTGTGTCCGACGGTTAGACGACCGTCTACTCATATGGTGAACATCCACTGGCGAAACCGAGTCGCTGTAACAATTGCTAGACGGCTGGATCGGGGGCTGTTCCGATGGCGACAGTATTCTGGACCCCTTTGAACCACCAAACCGGGTTGCAATCTTCATGGCCGGTACGCAGCCCACATTGCAATCTTCATCTGCAGCAGCAATGATTTCCGGACCGGCAGCCGGGGCAGGAGGCCCTGCGCATCGGCCAGCTCAAGTTTTGTCCGGTTTATTGGATGCCTTGTAACGCCCGGATAATCTTGCTACAGTAATCCCACGCTAATCATGGCACGTCATCCCGATTACTGTTGCTATCCTCGCAATAATTCGAAACCGTTCAAATTCAAAATTCAAATTGATGAAAACAATAAAAGTTTTCAAAAATTAAAATAAAATTGTTCGGTGGTTGACGAATATTACAAAGGTAATTATAGTGCAACAGACATATTTTTATAAAATGGCTAAATGGATTAAATGATTTAAACAGAAAAGAAATAATAAAAGAAAATACAAAAGGAAAGAAAAACAGAAAACCAAAAAGAAAAAAAAAGAACACCCCCTTCCCCCCCCCCACTGGGCTTCGGCCCAGCAGGCCACCGGGCCGCCTGGCAAACCCACCCCCTCTCTCCTTATTCCCCCCGGGTGAGACCC
>NC_041393.1:348676836-348684632 GCF_002162155.2 Triticum dicoccoides | reverse complement strand
CCCGTCGCCCGCTCGTCCCCGACGGCCTCCCCAACCTCCCCCGAGCTCGCTCCCGAGACCCTACGCGTCCCTCCCCGTGAGCTCCTCTCCTCCCTTTCCCCTCTGTCGCCGGCGACGTCCGCACCCAGTCGCCGCGCCCGACGGCGTGCGCCGCGCGCCGTCGCCCCGTCCCGACGCGTCTCGCCTGGTCAACCGCCCGCACGGGCGCCCCTCCTCCCTGCTCCCCCCCTCCGTGCCGACTGCGCCATGGCCTCGCGCGCCCCGGCCGTCCTCCCTCGCCGTGGCCCGCGTCCCGCTTCGTCTCCCCTCGCCTTGGCCTCGCCTCTCCACGCCGGCCTGCGCGTGGCTTTGGTCGCCGACGCCCGCGGCCGGCCACCACCGCTACCTGCCGGCCTCACCCGCATGTGCACCGCCTCCTCTGCACACGGCGCCCAGCCCCGTGGCGCCCCTGTTTCCCCCGCTCCGCCCTGTGCGCCGTCGCCGCCGCCGGCGAGCCTGCGCCCCGGCTCGCCGTGCCCCCCCTTCCCCGTTGGCCGCGGACGAGCGCCCGCTGCGCCAGTTCGGGCGGGTGCCCAGCGCCCGCTAACACCGAAACCACTCTGGCCACTGGTGCCAATGACATGGGGGCCCCACGGCCCCAGAATGTTTTATTAAAAAAAAGGAATTAAAATTAATAATAATAAAATTAATTAATTAATTAATTAATTAAGGAATTAATTAAGTTAATTAATCATAATTAGATTAATCAAATTAACTAATTAGTCTAATTAAACTTTGATTAGTTTAGCTAAAACCTGATTAGCCTAAACAGGGTATGACAGGTGGGCCCCGCTGGACCCGCACGTCAGTTTGACCAGTCAACGCCCCTGTTGACTGCTGACGTCATGCTGACGTCATGATGACGTCAGCAAACACTGTTTTGGATAAGGTTGGATTTAAATGAATAAATAAAATCAGAAAATGATTTAAATCTTTACAAAATCATATCTTTTAATCAGTAACTCGGATGAAAATACTTTCTACATGAAAGTTGCTCAGAACGACGAGACGAACCCAGATACGCAGCCCGTTCGTCCACCACACACTTCTAACATACCAAACACGCAACTTTCCCCCTCCGGTTCATCTGTCCGAAAACGCGAAACCCCGGGAATACTTTCCCGGATGTTTCCCCCCTTCGTCGGTATCACCTACTACCGCGATTGGGCACACCTAGCATCGTTACTTGTCATGTCATGCATCGATATGCATTTGTTTGCATTGTATTCATTGGTTCTTCCCCCTCTTCTCTCCGGTAGACTACGAGACCGACGCTGCTGCTGCCCAGTTCGACTACGGAGTTGACGACCCCTCCTTCTTGCCAGAGCAACCAGGCAAGCCCCCCCCCCCTTTGATCACTAGATATCGCCTATTCTACTCTATACTGCTTGCATTAGAGTAGTGTAGCATGTTACTGCTTTCTGTTATACCTATCCTGATGCATAGCCTGTCCTTGTTACTACTGTTGATACCTTTAACCGCAATCCTAAATACTTAGTATAGGATGCTAGTTTATCATCATTGGCCCTACATTCTTGTCAGTCTGCCTTGCTATACTATTGGGCCATGATCACTCGGGAGGTGATCACGGGTATATACTATACATACATACTATACAGATGGTGACTAAAGTCGGGTCAGCTCGAAGAGTACCCGCGAGTGATTCACGGATTGGGGGCTGAAAGGACCTTTGTCCCGACGGCCCTCTGTGTGGGTCTTTGTGGCGGAGCGACAGGGCAAGTTGAGACCACCTAGGAGACAGGTGGGCCTGGCCCTGTTCGGCGTTCGCGGATATTTAACACGCTTAACGAGATCTTGGTATTTGATCTGAGTTGGCTACGAGCCTATACGCACTAACCATCTACGCGGGAGTAGTTATGGGTATCCCGACGTCGTGGTATCAGCCGAAGCACTTCGTGACGTCAGCGACTGAGCGGCGCGCGCCGGGTTGGACTGCGTTAACGCAACTTCCTTTGTAATGGCGGTTGCTAGGTCTGCTCACCGGCCGCGTACGCAACGTGCAGGTGTGCTCAGGGCGATGGGCCCAGACCCCTGCGCGCTTAGGTTTAGACCGGCGTGCTGGCCTCTCCGTTGAGCCTAGGTGGGGCTGCGACGTGTTGATCTTCCGAGGCCGGGCATGACCTAGGAAAGTGTGTCCGGCCAAATGGGATCGAGCGTGTTGGGTTATGTGGTGCACCCCTGCAGGGAAGTTAATCTATTCGAATAGCCGTGATCTTCGGTAACAGGACGACTTGGAGTTGTACCTTGACCTTATGACAACTAGAACCGGATACTTAATAAAATACACCCTTCCAAGTGCCAGATACAACCGGTGGTCGCTCTACCTCAGGGATATGAGGAGGGGATCGCCGGGTAGGATTATGCTATGAGATGCTACTTGGAGGACTTCAATCCACTCTCTTATACTTGATGCAAGACGGAGGCTGCCAGAAGCGTAGTCTTCGACAGGATTAGCTATCCCCCTCTTATTCTGGCATTCTGCAGTTCAGTCCACTGATATGGCCTCCTTAAACATATACCCATGCATATGTAGTGTAGTTCCTTGCTTGCGAGTACTTTGGATGAGTACTCACGGTTGCTTTCTCCCCCCTTTTCCCCCTTCCTTTCGTTCTGGTTGTCGCAACCAGATACTGGAGTCCAGGAGCCAGACGCCACCGTCGACAACGACTCCTACTACACCGGAGGTGCCTACTACTACGTGCAGCCCGCTGATGACGACCAGGAGTAGTTGGGAGGAGCCCAGGTAGGAGGCCTGCGCCTCTTTCGATCTGTATCCCAGTTTGTGCTAGCCTTCTTAAGGCAAACTTGTTTAACTTATGTCTGTACTCAGATATTGTTGCTTCGGCTGACTCGTCTATGATCGAGCACTTGTATTAGAGCCCTCGAGGCCCCTGGCTTGTATTATGATGCTTGTATGACTTATTTATGTTTTAGAGTTGTGTTGTGATATCTTCCCGTGAGTCCCTGATCTTGATCGTACACATTTGCATGCATGATTAGTGTACGATTGAATCGGGGGCGTCACAAGTTGGTATCAGAGCCGACTGCCTGTAGGAATCCCCCTTCCACACTCCTTGGCCGAAGTCGAGTCTAGACATTACAAAAACTTTTACTAACTTGGCTGTGTGCCTTACGGGCCCACGTCGCCATCGGGTGGTACTAGGATCTTTTACTCCTCGACCTTTACTCTGGGACTCTGAACTCTTTTCTACTCGGGTTAAATGAAGTTTACTAAATCTAACATTAGGATCTCGTTATCACTTTCACCCGGAGAGCCCCTTATTACTAATGATCGTCTGCTGCACCAGAAGACCCTGAAGATACTCTTCGCTGTTAACCCGAGAACTTGTGTTCATCACGTTTGCAATTCACCTTCCACCGCAAACCCTTATGGATAACTACTTTCATTTGTTATTCTTACCTTCATTCCCGGTGGTCTTGTTATTACAAGATACCCTGAAAAACTCGTCATTGTGTCGATAATCCCTTGAGCTAACTGCCTTGCTGTTCTTTGTCACCTGAATACCCCTACGGTTAATTGTCGCACTTATCGAGTATCCGCTCATCCCCAGTTGTTCATGAGTTTCACAAAAGTCTTCAAAATACTATTCGATCTTCCGAAAATCCTCTGGAGCCTTTGGCTCTTGAAATTCTTGCTTGACTCGCATTATGGTTAATCCCATAAATCTCGTAGTCTTATTGACATTCCTTGTCATTATCATTTTGGGTCTGTTGACTCAATATGTTTGCAAATACGTGCAATCATCACTGATCCTTATAAATTACCTTTCCGGCTGAGCTGCCATTCTTTTAACTAGAATTGGTTCTCGACCAGTCCAATTGTCGTTGATTGTATCCCTAATTCTATTCAGCTTATCCATTCTTGATCAGAGCATTTGCTCCTGATCCCTTGATTTGAAAATCATAATTACTTTGCTAATTAAGCGTTGAACTATTCAGCTGTTCTATAAACCGATGCATTTGCAATCTTTCTTCCTCTGATTGGGTATCGATACTCATATGAGCCCCATTGTGGATCGCCATATCCACTGTTGGATTATTATCCGACAGTGTCCTTCACATTTGATCACTTTGTGAGTTCTTCCCCTGATACCTAATGCCTTTGTTAAGTTGTATCCTCCGCTTGGCCAACCATACTCTGCTTTCGGACTTGTGTTATTTACTCTTGAAACTTGTGGTATATGTTTCTAAGAAGCCACTAAGTGTTAAACATATGCTTTCTCTAGACCATGTGAACCCGAAAGTTTTCACGAGTCATACTCTTCTGGTGCTTCACCAGATAAAATTTCAACACTGCAACTTCATCGAACGTGAGAAGTGAATGAAAGGTTATGCATTGGAGAAGTGGGAGTCGACCTTGAACTTTGCGTTCATGCCCATGGACACAATGTACATCTTCTCATCGAAGCTTCTTTTAAAATTAATTATTCCTTTGGTATAAGTTCATCTTATATCTGGGATATGGCCTTTTACAATCGTGGTTCCGACCATGTTCTCTTTTAAATACCATTTCTCGGGCAAGGTTAAGCACTTGACTTCTATAGAGCAATACCCCAGTCCAACCTCTACTTTGATCTGTCATCGAGTATTGCCCCTTGGTATCTCGAGATTATCATGGAACTGCATAACTTCTTATGAGTTCTTCATCAAGTGCTACATTTCCACTGATTCCAATTTTTCACGGGCTCTGAATTACTAAACACTCAAAGACACCAATAACTGAACCGAGTCCACACTACGGTTCAACAACCCTTCGGTAAGCTTCTATAAGTACGAGTTTGTACCCGATCACATCATTCCTAGCCTGATCGGCTATATCATTATCATGCTAAATTTTAACTGTGCTACCGGGTCCTTCTCCTCGGAGCACAAAATTCAACGGTGAGCTAATCTTACAATCGATCTTCCTCGTCATACCATTGGTCCTTGGACAGCAAGCTTGATTTCGAGTTTGTGTCCTACCCATGGTTCCAATAACCTTCCACTTCATCATTACTTGACTTGATGTCGTTACCAATCGATTACATCTTCATGAACTCTCGCGACAAAGGTGTCGTGATCATCAACATTCTGAGCTCATCCAGGATATCAATTGAATTCATGATGAGAAATACCATCCTTGCCCTCGATGAATTGTATTATCGTCGACCACTTTATTGCCCTCCCACCAACACAAGCTTGTTCATGTTTGGTGTTATACCTTGAGTTCCTTGCTATCCAGCAATTGTTCTTCTTTACCTTGGAGTATTACCATCCTTTATGTCAAGAATGTTCTGAGATTTGTTCCACCTCTTGAGAATTCTTGACATAGAAATACTTCTCACCATCACCATTCTTTCTTGGTCCCCGTGTTAATTCCAACAAGTGAACGGTGTTGTTTGGATTCTTTCCTTCTAGCAACCCTATTTTTTTGAAGTTAATGGTCGAAAGTTCATTCTTAGGCTATTGACTATTGAATCACCATTCTGACATTGGTCGTGCAACCCAACCCATATTTCGGGTGCACCTTTCAACCAATGTTTAATTGTGTATGTTTTCCTCGAGCATACATCATTATACCATTTGATCTGACAAATGTCATCTTCTTGTTCACATTATTGTGGAAATCCATCTTTTGAAAATCTCAATGAATTGTCGCTGAGTCAATCAGCCACCTCCTCACCTCTCCTTGGTTTAATGATGAACTATTGTTTCAGGAACCCGCTCCCATAGTTCATTTCCCGAGAATCTTGCAATGCCATTTCAACGATTTGTGTTGCGCCTTTTCTTCTCGGACATCCTGAGTCTGAGGCATCATGACACCAATTGGATCTGAATCTCGGTCAGATATGATGGTTGGGACAACTTTCCAGGAGTTATGTTGTTTGCCCTTTGATGACCCAGTAACATGATGTCATGCCTAGCACCACCCCCCCTGGCTGGAGGACCTATCATTATGATTTCTTTTGCAAGGATAACCATTCCTCCTGGAGGAAGTGGTAAGACCTATTTTATAAGCTGCTCCTGATGGATCCAATGAGTATCTGAAGTCCGAACCTTGCTTGAAGACCATGTCAATGCTATCTCGAAGCATGTTTCTGGTAAACCGATTTTCAACAAGAACATTTGAAACCCAATACTAAATGTTTCTCGCTCGATTATCCAAACACCGTTGTTTGCGTAATGTCATGAAATTTCTCTCCCCTACCTAAAGAGTTTTCTACATTATATCCTGTCATGGATATCATGCTCTGCTTATCCTTGGGAAGGATATACCCCTGAAATATGTGTTTAAACACATTTTCCTTCCCATTGTTCTGTTTAACCTGATGATCACATTTTCCTTTCCATTGGTTTGTTTGACCTTTCTTGTGATCTATATAACCTAAGCAGTAATAATTTACTTCTTATGTAAACACCTCGGTGTACAACTCTGCCAGTGAGACCCTATTACTTTTGTTGATGACATTTCGGTAACCACCGATGGACGGGAACTTTGCCTATTGGTCCGCCTCGTCCAACGAGCAGGAAAATGGTTCTCTTCGTCCCTCGCCCTTGGTATCGACGTTGTTGCCAACTTAATCGACAAGCTACCCTCTGACATGCCTTGCTTGCATGATCGCGCAAGACGTCTCCGCCCTTCCTACTTTTAACCCACATGGTGGGCCCATAACCCACAGTTCCACCATGATCGAAACCTGACTCTCCTGTACACCCTCATGTTTCCAAAGTTATTCCTCGCGCGTGGACTCGTATGAAATTCATGAGCCACCTACCGATGAGATCATCAATTCTGGTATCAGACACAATACTTATTCTCGTTGCTCTGAACCCCTTTCACCTTCTAATTAGGCATCAAACGCTTGCCTATCCGTTTGAAACTTCTCATGGTACCTCCTTACTTTGCTCTCGATATTTTCTTAAGTTTGAATTCGAGAGTACTTCCGCCACCTTCCTCGATGTTATCGACCAGATAATCAACCTTGCAGAGGTCTGTTCTTCCGGAAACCTATTCGTAAGTACGATGAAGATCCCGAAGGAAGGACGTCGACTTCATCATGATGACCGGAAGCAAAGGAATGAAGACATCAATGTATTGGACCGGTCTCTTCGAGAAGAGCAAGCCACAATGAGAAGATTCGTTAAAATTTCGTAACCAAATCCATTCCCCCTTACTCCCCCTCCTAAAATCTCGGGACGAGATTTCTTGTAGTGGAGGAGATTTGTAACGCCCGGATAATCTTGCTACAGTAATCCCACGCTAATCATGGCACGTCATCCCGATTACTGTTGCTATCCTCGCAATAATTCGAAACCGTTCAAATTCAAAATTCAAATTGATGAAAACAATAAAAGTTTTCAAAAATTTAAATAAAATTGTTCGGTGGTTGATGAATATTACAAAGGTAATTATAGTGCAACAGACATATTTTTATAAAATGGCTAAATGGATTAAATGATTTAAACAGAAAAGAAATAATAAAAGAAAATACAAAAGGAAAGAAAAACAGAAAACCAAAAAGAAAAAAAAGAACACCCCTTCCCCCCCCCACTGGGCTTCGGCCCAGCAGGCCACCGGGCCGCCTGGCAAACCCACCCCCTCTCTCCTTATTCCCCCCTGGGTGAGACCCCGAAACCCTAGCCACCCCCCACTCACATCCACTCTCCCCCCTCCCTCCCAATTGGATCGGGAGGATAACGGCGCCGCGCCCCGGCCTGCCCCCGTCCTCCTCGCC